>NW_027044763.1:0-18452 GCF_964019385.1 Sycon ciliatum | reverse complement strand
GTTTATTTTATTTTTTACAAGATAACCACAAACCATCATGGTGCAAATGGCGGCAAAAACGCACAGAGATGCACATAGCGATGGCAGCCGAAGCAGTTATATACGTCTTTTTCAATGCCCAACAAACGAGTTCAGAGCCTGGGTGCCATGACCTGTAGCCCTAGGTGAGTTAGGACCTTCAGTGGCGCCGGACACGGTGCGGTCACTACGGTATTGACTGTACCACTTTTGCCCCAGGTACCCCGTGAATCAATAAAATACACTGATCTGGGGTCTATAGTTCCAAAATTTTCGGCTCAGCCACCACTCCCCCATGAGTAAATTGTACTTCAGATGGCTGACCGGGCCACACTAAAATACCTTCCGGCGCCCCTGACCTTGGTGTTTGTGTGCCTTCAAGGCACTTGTTTCCTCCTTTGCACTTTGTCACAAGTATTTCAAGCTAGAATCCATTCAGCTCACGTTCGATTGAGCCTGTGATGCAGAATAATTTGAAGGTCACGGGCAGGGCTCAAACCAGGCTTTAGCCCTATTACAGTATATTACAGTCTATTTCAAAAGTTCAGACCTCTGGTTTCAAAAAACCATCAGCCCAGCATTAGCCCAGCAGCTACACCACAAAAATGTGTGATAACTTTGTGCATTCAATTTCTGAAATCAGGCATTTGTTATCCAGTCACTTGGAAATCTAAAATTGCGGGAGGGTGTAGATGTGTTGGGGCGAGGTATCAGGTTGTACCCCCTGTCAGGTTTGTGTCTTGTTGTCGCACTCATTGACGGTATAGTTATAATCTGGTTACTAGTACTTAAGTCTTTGGTGAGCACATACAGTATATGTAACTCGTATAATGTTGTCCTTCCCTTTATCCACGATTACATGGGCTCACCAATCGAGTTCGTCTTTTCTTGGTCTTTGTTTTTAGAGGCACCGCGGATTTTGAACGTAACCAAGAATCAGACGAGGACTTCTCTCGACTTGACATGCTTTGCGCGAGGCGAGCAGTTTTCCATAGGCTGGCAAAGGCCTGGAGGGCCTCCAACCACGCCCCCACCAGGGTCACCAGGAAGTGGCCTAGGCTGGCTAAACGCGGGAGCCTTCCCGGTCACACCACTGACGTCCGGCGTCAAGACGATACAGATCGATGATCAGCAGGCCCAGGGCTATGCGGCGGGGACGTACACATGTACCGCATTCAGCACTATTATGTGTAACGTGCCAGGTGATCTCAGCAGAACGCAGCTGTGTTTCCCATCACCAGTCACACGGACGGTGACCGTCCTGGCATACGGTATGTACGTGTGGTGTGCAGTGTGAACTATGCTCTAAAGTGGTTATATTACAACTTGTGTATGTGGACGGGTTCTTACCGTGAAGTGAGAAACTTTCGCCGGAGAGTAAATTTCAATCACACGGCCGGTGACCGTCCTGGTCTATGCTATGTGTTGCACAGTGCTCTGAAGTGGTTATATTACAACTTGTGAATGTGGACGAGTTCTTTGTACCGGGAAGTGGGAAACGTTTGCTAGATAATAAAATGTCCCGATGATCCAACATTCAATAGGTTGAAGGAAAGGTGCAAACTGGAAATTGACTGTCTGTCTGTGCAAATGAGATTTTTATTATTATTATTATTAGTAGTAGTAGAAAGGAAAAGGACACGAGTTAAGAGTAACTCTCCACCACTGTAACTAGATACTATATACAGTCAGAAAGTGCAACAACTAGGCACAAAACTGACAGAGTACTGAGACATTCGACGTCCTGACACCTAGCTTCAACACATCTCCGTAGCGCTAACCGACAGCCTTCCAACTTGGAAGGTTCAAGGTTATGGAAAGACCAAAGAGGGGAAGGCAAGCGCAACGAAAACGAGCACAAGCTACAGTCCCAACGGAACAAAGAATGTCGATTGTCACTGGACGATGACGAGACCAGTAGGCGATTTGACAAAGCGGTCTAACTACAATTCGAAGCTTACTGGTCTCGTCATCGTCCAGTGACAATCGACATTCTTTGTTCCGTTGGGACTGTAGCTTGTGCTCGTTTTTGTTGCGCTTGCCTTCCCCTCTTTGGTCTTTCCATAACCTTGAACCTTCCAAGTTGGAAGGCTGTCGGTTAGCGCTACAGAGATGTGTTGAAGCCAGGTGTCAGGACGTCGAATGTCTCAGTACTCTGTCAGTTTTGTGCCTAGTTGTTGCACTTTCTGACTGTATATAGTATCTAGTTACAGTGGTGGAGAGTTACTCTTAACTCGTTTCCATATGTCCTTTTCCTTTCTACTTTTATTATTGGCTCAATACCCGAGTTTCAAATTATTATTATTATTATTATTATTCTTTTATTCCACGATGGCGTGACGCCAATAAGGATGATTGATAAGTGGGATAGAACTGGCACTAGCCAGAAACAGCTAGATGGGAAATAACCGGGGAGGCAAGAAGCAATGGATCATTAAAAACAAGCTGGGGCAATAACGTTAGCAGGGGTGATCGAGATAGTTAAGTACACGTTCGAGATATCAGAAACCAGGGGGATGCGCGGAGCAGAAAAAGGTACTGCTCAAAAGGAGACTGGATGCATTGTTTCGGAAAGAATTTCTACGAGGTTGGGTTGTGATGTCGATAGGGAGTGAGTTGTAGAGGGTGAGGGTACTGTTGATGGGGGAATCTCGGTGCCTGTTTGTTTGTGCGTGTCCGATGGAGTAGGTCCTTGTCTGTCGAAGGGTGTATTGTTTGAATTCTTTATTCTCACGATGGCACCATCGCCAATAAGAGATAAATTGATGAGAAGGTGAGATTGTGGGTTAAACAGTTGGAAAGTGATTTACATCACTTTGAACTTTACAAGTATGGGAGAGGGTGAGCGCTGCAGGAGCAGATTGAGTTAATCAGCAGTGAGCAGAGTTCTTGTTTGAAAGCAGGTCGGGAGGAGACGTCACGAATGCTAGCAGGGAGGGCATTGTAGTATTCTAGGGACTTGTACAGTGGGGAGTCTTTACAGCGATCGGTTCTGGAGGGTGGGAGGTGCCAAGTGCGTGCGTGTCGAAGGCTGTACTGGGCCGTAACTTGAGCGGGGGTGTTGAGCAAGCGTATGTGTTGTGGGGCATATTGGTATTTTATGGAGTGAGCAAGAAGGGTGAGCTTCACTTTGCGGCGAGAGAACATTGTCGGCCATTTGAGCCGATGGAGCAGTGTTGAATGATCCAGAGGAGTGTAAAGGGGGAGACGGAGGCAGATTCTGGCCGCCTTGCGCTGGATTCGCTCAAGACGGTCAAGGGCTGCGATTGAGAGCGGGGTGACAGCAATGCATGCATATTCAATTATAGGCAGGATATACGTTTTGTAAATGAGAGAGAGTGATTTAGTGTGTAGAGTTGATTTGAGCCTAAAGAGAATATTAAAAGATTTTACGGCTTTCTTCAGCACAAAGTCAAGGTGGGCTGACCATCTTAGGTCGTGCTGAAAGATGATGCCGAGGTGACGATGTTGTGTTACTGTTTCTAATAGGGTTTGGCCAAGTTTTATTTCGGGTAGTCTTGTTGGTGTTGATGTTGTGGTGCAAGATGTGGTTGTTGCAGGTGTGGTGGGGAAGTTTGGTGGTGGATGTCCCATGCTAGTAGGACTTGTTTAACAAGGAGCCGTGAGCTAAGGGTGGGGAGCTTTGCATGATGGAGGAGGGAACTGTGGTGAACTGGTGCAAAGAGGGGAATCCGAAGGCAGATGCGTATAGCACGGCGTTGAATTCTCTCCAGTGTGTCCCGCTGTTGCTGTGTGGTGTTGGAGAGGGCAAGGCTGCCATACCTAAATAACCAGCCTCCCCGAATTCAAGCATTCTCTCTATCAGCATTTTCGCCGATATATTCATTACACTGACGGTATCCCAACTCCTTAATTACCAGATTTTGTATGCCTCGATCTATTTCCTTAGCCTATCCTCGATTAACTGCTCCCTCTACATAAAGTTGTCATTTCATTCTTCTTGCAGGAGATCCCCTCGACAGGCCCAAAGCCTTTGGGAAATCCTTAAATATAATAAAATAATACTCATACCACCTTCTTACTGTATTTAATCCACTGTTCCTGTTCCTTTTCTCTTGCCTGTATTTCACCTGATGAGAAGGCTTGAAAGTATACTTGTGAAGACAAAAACTTTCAAGATGTTTGTAATGAGCCTGAAGTGTGTCCTTTTTATGAGTATTATCGCATTTTTGTCTCAGAGGAAACTGTATAATAAAATACAAAATACAAAATACAGGTCGTCCCTCGTTAATACATAACCTCTGGGACTTGACAAATGTTATGTATTAACGGGGTTTATGTACTAAACGAAAGTGTACATAACTTGCTTCTATACTAGAATTTTTCACTTTTTTCAACTTTTCTGAGTGTTTCTTGCTGCCATGACTAGGGAGCGAGATATTCTTGATTCCCTCGATATAACATAAAAATTATGTTATAACGGTCACAGTCAGCGAAGATTCTACAGTTTACATGATACATGCCCAGCCGCGCCTGTACAGTCACTCGGAAAAAAACAGTGCTTTGTCAGTTTGTGATGTGCGCTCTGATTTCTGAGCTAATTGCGTCCACAAGTAGAAACTAGAACACGATGTGCCTCCACTGGAAGGCCGAAAGACCAACAAATTATGTACTATTGAGGTAGGTGGCATGCGGGTACGGAGAAATGTTATGTGCTAACGGGGTTTATGTACTAACGAATTATGTACTAACCGACAAAATTTGTGTGGAAGTGACCACGTTTCGTCCGGGACTTGAGATTTCTTATGTACTAACGGGATATATGTACTAACCGGACTCGTATTAACGGGGGACGACCTGTAGTGGTGTCGCGCCAGTCCTGTGGCTGCTCGCCTCGCGAGAAGGACACATTGAAAAGTTTTGCGAGGGAGCAGGACATTTCGTCTGCAGTGATCTTGAGCAATTTCGTCGGGATGCCACCGTACCCAGCCGACTTCCGGAAATCAAGAGCGGAAAGGAGTTTTCTGACTTCCTCCTGGGTGGTGATGATTTCCTTCAGTTCGCTTCCGATGATGCACGACACGCCAATCTCTGGCACGGCTTCAGTTGGTCCAGAGACGGACTTCTGGCTTTCCGAAATGAAAAAATTGTTAAACGCTTCCGCCTTTTCTCCATCTGATCTAGCCACTGTTTCGTTTTCTGAAATAGGTGAAAGCTCCTTTTTCGGGGACGACCGCAGTGATTTCATCAACTTGTAGAGGTTTCGCTGCGGGACACCAGTTACGTCGCCTTGCGCAGTAGTGGATACGAAGGCGGATTTAGCTTCTCTCAGTTGTGTTGTGGTCCTATTGCGTTGAGTAACGGATATGAGCCAGTTCTCGGCGCTGCGAGTTCTGAGATATTGACGGTAGAGCTGATGCTTGAGTTTAATGCTGCAAAGAAGCTGTTGAGCCATCCATGGTCGCCGACCTGGGCATGTCTGGTGTGTACGTCGTGGTGCGAAGTTAGTACAGTACAAGTATGCTGTGTTGATAAGCGAGTCATGCCAATGCGACCAGAGGTCTGTCATTGATAACTGCGGGATTTCCTCAGCTGGTGGCAAAAGCTGCATTGAGCTCAGGGCTTCTTTCAGTGCGACGACGCGATCAGGCTCCCAGTTCCAGCGCCAAGCTTCGATGTTTTGCTGGGGTGCTGGTGCTTGTGGTGGGCATGCAAGGGACACATGTCCTCCGACGAGTACATGATCTGACGCTCCGACAGGGGGGTTCGATGTGACAGATAGGTCTTCTTCTGGTACGTTGGAGAGGACAACGTCGAGGCAGGACTTCAAGTTGCCTCTGGAAATACAGGTCGGAAAAGACACGTGCTGGTTTAATCCTGCAGTGTCCAGTAGGTAGCTCAGCAGGTCGCCAGCTCTATCAGTGATATCAGTGGGCAGCCATGAGGTGTGCTTTGCGTTCATATCTCCTACCAATAGAAACGGAGGGTTTATTGCTGTCTCGATGTCTGTCTTCAGCTGGCCCCAATGTTACGCTATTAGACGTACTCGAGAACCGGGCCGTCGGGGAGACTGTGCAGTTGCGAGTGCCGCTGCTCAACACCCCCTATCCGCCTCCCAACATCACCTGGCTGCATTGGGGCATACCGATCGACACCAGCACTGGGAAACTGCGGGTGTCCGACGACGGCCTGGCCTTGAACATCAGCAACCTCTCTCTCTCTTCTGCAGCTCCTCCAGTGTTGCAAGCCTACTGGACACAAAACATAACGAAGCAACTTGGCGAAAACGTCACGTTTTTCCTTCACGTGACCAACAGAGCATATCCACTTCCACGTCTGTATTCAATTCACAATGGCTCACCTCTCAATGACAGCCAAATGCAATGTGCAGGACACTTCAAATATCCCGAATGTACGAGGTTTACATTAAGGGGATCCGATAGTGGAACATATTCATTTGTTATGAATAATACCGAAGGCTCAGACACGGTTACGTTTTTCTTGGATGTCCACGGTATGTTACTAGATTGATGTGTCTTGATTGTTATTCTGCCTACATGTACATGACTTTTATGTGCTGGTGGTGGTGGTGGTGGTGGTGGTGGTGGTGGTGGTGGTGGTGGTGGTGGTGGTGGTGGTGGTGGTGATGGTGGTGGTGGTGGTGGTGGTGGTGGTGTGTGTGTGTGGGTGTGTGTGTGTGTGGGTGTGTGTGTATGTGTGTGTGTGTGTGTGTACATGCCATGTATGTGGTGGGGGTGGTGGTGGTGTGTGTGTGCGTGCGTGAGTGCATGAGTGTTTGTCCATGTTTTTGTATGTGTGAGGGAGAGCAAGATAGAGAAAGAGAAAGAAAGAGTGAAAGAGGGAGAGAAAAAGAGAGAGAGAAAAGAGAGAGAGAGAGAGAGAGAGAGAGAGAGAGAGAGAGAGAGAGAGAGAGAGAGAGAGAGAGAGAGAGAGAGAGAGAGAGAGAGAGAGAGAGAGAGAGAGAGAGAGAAGAGAAAGAAAGAAATAGAGTTGCCACCACCGAGTAGAAAGTGAACGTCTTTCAGTAGTCTATGTGTGGTGTTATGGCAAATCCGGCACTGCCGCTAGGCTTTGGGTGTCAATAGTTTCATGGTGATTCCAATGCATGCACGAATCAACATGCCCTTCTTTGGCGTCAGTCATGCTGCGTGAACGCGTAGAGGTGATGCATTTATTCGTCAGGCAAAATGGCACGTCATAGTACATTTGAGATCAGCGGGATGAAGATGACGACGTCCACTAATTTAGTAGCTGTGCACACGAATCTGCTGTGTGTGTGTGTGACTCTGTGTGTCAGCTATGATTATCATCTTCTGTGATTCCATGCCTAGCATGTAGATCTACGTCTGAACCATCCTGCAAAGTTTGAACGACGAGCTTGAGTGATCGCTCCGCGAAACATTCTTTTTGAAATTCTCTTCATAGTACATCTTCCACCATTGAAATTTCGAATTTCTTGCTAAGAGGGGTGGCTTGCAACCTCGATATGGCTTGTTCGAGGCATGCTTTGGAGCCATCTCCTGTTGAAGTAGTGGCAGGGATCTGCCCTGCAACTGCTTCAACAAAAAATGATTCGATCTGAGAAAGGGTGAGACCGCGAATCTCGGTTGAATATTGAGTATTTCAAGCCTTTTCACAACGAAGATGGAGTTCTCTTTGGAGATGGACGTCGTGGCAAAGGACATGGTGTCCGACTTCTGGCGTCTGGTGAAGCCTGGGATCATTTGTCCAGTCAGGTCGACAGCCTAACCGTCGGTAAGCTTGTGTTTGGATCCCATTCTGCTCGATGTGGTAGATCACAAACAATTTGATATCGCACAAATTGATCTCAACATCGCGCGTACAGTATTTTATATTCAGAAAATCCCAAAGTGTCTCTGTGTGGCAATCCTGTGGCAGTCTGCTTTGAGAACAGCGAAGCCATGCTACTAGAAGCACCATGCCGTTTACATTACGACCCGAAGCTGCCAATTGTCGTCAGTTGTGATGCGTCACCGTATGGTATTGGTGCCGTTCTCTCGCACATCGCTGCGGACGAAAGCGAGCATCCAGTCGTGTTTGCATCGAGAACATTGTCCTCAGCGGAACAGAAATATGCAGAGATTGAGAAAGAAGGCCTGATTATGGTGTTCGCCGCCGAGCGTTTTCTTAAGTTGACTAAGTACTTATTTGGCCGCTCGTTTGTGCTGCAGACTGACCACAAGCCTCTACTTGGTCTCTTTCCGGAAGATCGTCCGATTCTGCCGATGGCCAGTGGTCGCGTCCAATGCTGGGCCCTACTACTAGCAAGCTAGGACTACCAGCTTCAGTTCAAGTCGGGCAGCAACGATGGTAATGCTGATGGACTCAGTCGGCTACCATCACCCTCATCGGTACCAGAAGTCCCAACACCAGCCGGTTTCGTTCTGCCGATGTCTGTCCTGGAGAACACTCCGGTCACATCCACCACCATTGCTCAATGGACGAGCAAAGATCCGGTGCTGTCACTATTGTCTCGTCCTCAAGTATGTCCAAGAAGGTTGGCCGGACAGCATCCCCGTGGATTATCAAGCATATTCCTGTCGTCGTAATGAGCTTTCAGTGATAAATGGCTGTCTTTTGCTGGGCTCACGTGTTATTATTCCACCAAGAGGCCGTGAGACACTCCTGGAAGAATTACATGAAGTTCACCCGGGCATAACCCGGATGAAAGCCCTCGCACGCAGCTACATATGGTGGCCATCTATTGACGACGAGATAGAGCTCAAGGTCAAGAGCTGCCAACCGTGTCAAGCCAGAAGTCACCAGCCCTTCAGCCTCTACATCCCTGGGAATGGCCAGGTAAACCATGGGTGCGTCTGCATGTCGAATACACAGGTCCAGTTGAGGGCAAGATGCTCCCGGTTATCGTTGACAGTTTCAGTAAGTTTATTGAAGTCCACCCGGTATCGTCTGCAACCTCGGCTTCAACTACCGTAAAAGCCCCTGTATACGCCCACTCGAAATTACGCCCATCCTCCGTGTACACGCCCAGTTAGGGCAAGTGTGGCTGCTGCCTGTTCCCATTGCGTGCACCACATGGCCTTTAGTAAAAAAATAAAAAAGTCAACACTTTTGTTTCAAAATAGCGCCCATGCCCATGTACACGCCCAGGTATACCGGCAACACCAGTACATGTACAGGTACTGATACCCAATACTTACTGCTATCCCTATTCAAAGTATACGCCCGGTTCCAAAATAACGCCCGTGCCCTTGTACACGCCCAGGAAATCGAGGCTGCTATTCTATACGCCCGGGGCCTATACACGGGCTTTTACGGTATTGCCAAGCTCCGTCAGACATTTGCAACGCACGGACTGCCACTTCAACTTGTTTCCGACAATGGCTCAGTATTTACCAGCTACGAATTTCAACGATTCTGTTCTGCTAATGGTATCACGCATACCCGGTCATCTCCGTACCACCCAGCCAGCAACGGTCTAGCTGAGCGTGCTGTACAAACCGTCAAGAATGCGCTGAAGAAGTCTGTTGGTGGTTCTGATTTGGAATCCCGTCTGTCGGTTCCTGTTTCAGTATCGCCTTATGCCACAATCAACTACTGGTAAATCTCCATTTCAACTCATGATGGGTCTAAAGTCTCGGTCCCGTCTTGACCTCACATTTCCGGACACTTCTAAGAAGGTTTTCAGCCAACAGCAAGCAGCCGTAGACCGCCGCCCGGCTCACTCATTGTCCTTTTGCTGTGGCGACCCTGTGTCCTGTGTCAACTTTGCTGGCTCGCCTAAATGGACGGATGGAGTTCTTGAAGAGTGTCTATAGTCTGTTTCAAAAAGATTTACATTCAGGTTTGGGTCTTAAAAAGTATGAAGATAAGGGAAATTTGGACAACAAAGCACATGTACATAGAATGGCTTGTTAGGACACGGCAAATTGTTCTGTGAAGGTTTCGGAACAATTGGACCAACCGTTAAGGAGTTAGAATTTCGGCCAGGTTTCCGGCCTTTTCCCATGGTTTACAATTTGCCCAGGAAGCCAGTATCGATTTTTTTTATCAAAACCCACGATTTATCCTTTCCTTTTTGGCCTTGTGGTTATGAATGCTGTCTGCTGACCATGAAGTTGTGAGTTCAAACCCCAACCTATCCTCAAGTGAAACTTTTTTTTCATTGTTTTGGTGATCAAGCTGGTACATGTATAAGACAAAGAAGATGGCTGCACCAAACGACTTGTTGTTCGAGCTCGCGCTTCCTGCCGAACTGACTGACACTTGACTGGCTCACGCCATGTGAACACACCCACAACACCGTGCAATGGTGTGAGTGAATTATGATGGAAGTCATCGCGCTGTAGCTTTTGAGATTTATTTTAGTATTTCAAGATGGCCAATTATTTGAATTTTGCAGTCAACGCCGTCTTTTATCAGTGTTCACAAGCGTCTGCTTTTCTCAAAATGTCGTCGAAATCACACGGATAGCTTTGCCAAGTCATGGCCTTGGGAATGAGTCTGTGTCGATGTCGTTTTCTTCACACGGTGAGTAAATTGCATCGCAGCTCAAAGAAACTATTTTGGTCACAAAACGAATTGGGACCCATGCCGCTCGTCAACATTTACAACACTTTCGTTTCGACATGTCCTCTCTGACTCCATTATTGATACGAGGAAGAACTCGTTTGTTGTAAACCAGACGTACATGACTGTATCAACGTGAGTGAGTTGAGTGAGTTGTCATTTTCCTGCTTTCGCGCGGAATATTTCTTCAGTGAGTTTTTCCAGGCAGCGCTCGAGTGCTCATACAGTAAGACGCCAAACTCCGCGGGCGATCGCCAGGATTGCAAATCTTTTTGAAACGGACTGTAGGCCCAGCCACATTTACCGATGTCAGATTGTGGAAACGGCACAGTGACCACATCCGCCCACGATTGCCGGCCGAGGAGCCACCTGTTGCTGCGCCAGAACAGGCAACAACCGCATATCCAGCTGTTGTTCCATCTGGTCAACCTCTGAACCACCCAGTGTCGACACCATGTGTGCCGGATTCAGACGCATCCGAACTACAGCCTTCAGTTGATTCTGTACCAACAGTCGTGTCTGCCTCGCCAGTTCCTCCAGCACCAGAATCAGTCACGCTTCCAGAGTCACAGTCAGCTGGGTTGACTCCTGCTATTCATCCGCATCGCTCAACTAGAGCTGTTCAGGCGCCCGTCCGTTTGGACTTGTAACATTTCTATCGTAGCTACTCACAGTTAGATCTGCTATCTTATTTCTGTGTTTACAGCTATATATCACCATGTCTTGTGTTACTGTTTCTCCAGGTGATTTGTTATTTGTTATTGTTTACTTAGCCTTTGTTTCATCTAGGGTGGGAGGGATGTGATATCCATGTACATGTCTTGTGTTGACGTCACTAAAACGTCACCAGGACTCTACATGCACGCAGGCCAACCTCTGCTGCCTTGCCCTTTTGTCGTTGTTCTGTCTTCCGAGACCTTGAAGTGACTTCCTCGTTGTTTGCGTATGTCAATAGAATTATACATTCCGGTAACATCCTTGTCTCAGTCTGAGTTGTAATACCCTGGGAGGACGAAATATGCATTGGCCGAAAATTTCTAGACTTAAAAACAGTATACTGATTTAATGGAGACATGCAATACAGAGACATATGGGAAGATCTGAAATTTGTTCTGTGAAAAAAGAAAAAGAAAATGCAGCATGCTCTTGTGGGAGGTGAGTCTTCAATCTGTGAGCCAAGCGTACTTCAAAAGGCAAGCGGCGCCGTTCAGTAATAGAGAGGTTCTGCTACACGGAACTACGTACCAAACTCCGTGTCAACTGCAGTGAAGTTTGACACGGATTTTTCGTACGTTGCACCGGTTCTGCTGTGCATAGCATGCTTGTAGCATGGACGAAAACCCCGCCACATGTACTCTGCATGTACGCTCAGTTTTTCACACAGAGTCCAGTCCATGTGAAGCGCGCTTCACACGGAAAACGGTGTGAAAAAATCCGTATGAAACTTGATCCCGTACCGCGGCACGGTTTCCATACGTACTTTGGCACGTTTTACCGTGTGGCAGAACCTCACTATTATTAATGAACTCTGTAGCTGACAGACAAATGTCGTCTTGCACGAGTCAAGAGTTTATGCTAGGCAGTTACACAAGAGAGATTGGCAGCTGTGTCGCAACTCGGGGTTTCACGTATTCCTACGATCATCAGGCAACTGATGGCCCCGAAACGGGCGGCCTGAACATAAGGGGCAGCATGCGGTTACTGTGTGACGCCAGAAACTAGGAGCTGCTCACTGCAGAGACAAGGAACTTCCTTGTGTACGGCGTGTTTTGCCATGACAACAGGTGGCAGAAATGGCGCATTGATCACTGATGTCAAAGTACACAATTTTGCTTGTCTGTCCATGTGTCTTTCTGCTTGTCCGGGTGTCTGTCCGTCTGTCCATATTGTTGTCCCGATCTGTTACGTCATGTTTAGAAGCGGAAGGACATTTTCCAACCGTGCTGTTACCCAAAGCTAATTGTGAACTTTGTGGAATGGCACGACGGAAACATGGATGGAACGTATGGGATTTTCGGTTTTGACCACTTTGTGCTGGGTCTGGGCTGCAAACAATTCCCTTCACTTCTGGAGCTGGATTTGCAGGACCCAGTTTATTTCTCCCTGCCTGTCTCTTCTCCTCTCTTTTCAATTAGTCACTCTTTCTCTTTTCTCTCTCTCTCTCTCTCTCTCTCTCTCTCTCTCTCTCTCGTTCTCTCTCTTCCTCTCTCTACAAATTCTCTTCGGTTTCTGTTCTCTCCAGTTCCTCCGATCCCAGATGCGGTGTACACGTTGAACAGTACAAAACTACTGGGCGAAAACATCACATTCTATGTTACCCTCAAGCACATAGCCAATCCACAGCCGCATTTCGCGTGGACACATAATGGATCGCCAATCGATAGATCAACTGTTGGTCTACAACAGGACAAGACTAATTTCTCGCTGACTATTACTGACCTGAGGATACAAGACAGCGGCGTGTACGTGATCTCTCTGAAAAATACTCCAGGATCAGTGAATGTCACATTTTCCCTGGATGTTCATGGTAGGCTTTATGATTTGTACGTCTTAGTTCCTGAGTTTTCTGTGTATCAGGTGTATATGTGCATTATGTGTGTGCTTGTATGTGTGCACCCATGCCGTGTGGTGTGGTGTTGCGAGTTCATAATTGGGATCACTAAAACTTTGCAATTTCACCCCGAGTTTGGGGATTTCATGGAGTGTTATCGAGCAGTGCTCAAGCTGACTTTCATGCCGTGGAATGTCTCAGTGCTCCCTGTCAGTTTTGTGCTAGATTGTGCGCATCTGACCGTTCAAAATCTGGTTTAGTTGGTGAACTCGATCGCATTTCTTGTGCCCACAATTTCCCATGTTACAAAAAGAGAGAAAAAACGAAAAAAGGAATTCATTGGCCAGAAAAAGCCACTCCAACCAGCCATGTGTTGTAGGCTAGGCTAAAAATAGTGGCAGGCGCGTACCCGGGGGGAGGGGAGGGGGATACAGGGTTCGGACGAACCCCCTTTTTGTCAGCCGACTGAACGATTTTTTCGTTTTCGTCTTTTGCTGCCCTGCGCTGGGCGTCGCGCCGTGCGGTCAACGAGCCGTCAAGTCGCAGAATCTACCACTACTTGACGTCTTCATGCACTGCGTATGCGCTGAAACACGCGATGTGCTAGAGTTGGTTGACGTGACGTAGCTGTTTACTACCAGGGACCACATGTAACCCCCCTTCCGCCGATTCTGCGAACGTGCCTGAGTGGCGGTCAGTTCATCAGCCTTGCAAGCTGTTGAATGGTGTAATCCCAGCACAAGTTGTTATGTCTAACATAGCTCTCTCTCTCTCTCTCTCACTCTCTCTCTCTCTCTCTCTCTCTCTCTCTCTCTCTCTCACTCTCTCTCTCTCTCTCTCTCTCGCTCTCTCTGTCTCTCTCTCTCTCTCTCTCTCTCTCTCTCTTCCCTCCACAGCTCTACCAGTATTTGAGACACCAGTCAGTTATGTGGATGAAGGTAATGATGTCACCGTGCACTGCATAGTTAGTAGTATTCCAGCGGTGGATGATCTCTACTGGATTGAACGGGATACAGGACGACACCTAGCCCCCTTGCATGCTGCCGATGCAGCGAGCCTCATATCAGCAGGGACTGGTCCCGTCACCACTTTCGCTGGAGGCCTTATGCGGCGTTCAGCTTCGCTGACATTGCACAATGTGAGCATCAGTGAACGTGACAGATATCTCTGCATGGCTAGCTATCGTACGCCAGCACGACAGCTGAGTGCTCCACTCTTGTTCAACACAATCCAGCCAATTGTAGTCAATGGTAAGTCATGATGCGGGTGTTGGGGGAATTCCCATGAAACGTAACCACAATGTTCGTTACAATTCACAAACAGCTAGTAGCCTACCGTGCAACCAAGTCCTCACTTGCCGTTACTCGGACCCCCCCCTACCTTTTTGGGTAAATTTCGAGTGTTCAAAGTGCGGCATACGAGACATCCGGTGGGATGAGCCTCGCCAACGTCATCAGCACATTGCCCCTACTCCCCATTGTCTTGTTGTCCAGTATCACTTCAGTTGTCCTCTTCCCCTGATTATTATTAGGGCTGTGTTGGCTAGTAAAAAGATACTCCGGAGAATACAGTAGTGCGATGTAGCAGAAGTGAATCTCACACGTGTCGCTCTAGCTTCAGATTATTTATTTCTATATCACACTATGCTTTCTGATGAAGTCCCAGGGGCGAATATTTAGAGAGAAATTTACGACGATTGACCCATTGCACATTGCCAAATATGGAATTTATGAGTAATGATTGCGAGTACGCTGGGATCAGGAATGCACTGTTAAACACCCCAGACGACCATGCCCAGGTGGCTGTGAGGGGTGTTTATGGTGCAAATTACGTCATTGCGCAATGGGTCCATTGCCGTGTAAGACCGTGGTGGTGAAGAAGGCGATTGAGACGTGATATATCGCACTAACCCATTCAAGCACAGACACAGCTCACCACTTCTCCCCCACCCTTCCTCCCACCCTTCCTCCCAGCACATTTCACCAGTGCTGCTGATCTCCACACATACACACCATAATATCTCCAAACATTTCTCACATTCCTCGTCCTGTCACTATTCTACAGCACCTCACAGCATATCTACTTGCTTGCTTTGGTGTTCATCCCTTTGGTTTTACTGTTTCATCCCGAGCATTGGGCATGCTCGAAGATTTGTCGAATCTGGAGAGCTTTTGTGTAGATATACTGTACTCTTGATGCGGTGTGTGTGTATGTGTGTGTGTGTGTGTGTGTGTGTGTGTCTGTGTGTGTGTGTGTGTGTGTGTGTGTGTGTGTGTGTGTGTGTGTGTGTGTGTGTGTGCGTGTGTGCACATGTGTTTGTGTGTGCACGTGAATGTGTGTTTGCACGTATGTGCACGTGTGCATTTGTGTGCATTTTTTGCTCGTTTTTCACCTCCCCCAGTGCCTCCGGTGTTGCACCTCTCGCCGGCTAAGTTGACAGTCCGCTACGGCTCGAACATCACCCTTGCTTGCTCAGTCAGCAGTTTCCCAGCTCTCATCTCCCTCACCTGGAGCCACCGGCACCACAGCAGGCACCAAGGTCACGACATGCAGCCGACATCAACGCGGCAGTCACCGCCAACGGCCTCATCTACGCTGTACAACCAGACAATCACTCTCACGCTGACCAGCACTGCCGAAATCGACGGTGGACAGTACCAGTGCACCGCAGTATACGCCCGTGAGCCACATCGTAACGAAAGCAGTTTTGTATTGGTAGACAACGCTTACGTTGAATTCGGCACGGACACAGCCCGTGACAACGGCCCCGCAAGCAGCGACAGCGCTCCCTGGATCGCTATGGGTGTGGTCGCCGGTTGTGTCATGCTCGCCATAGCAATCTACGCGCATATAAATTCGTCGCCATGGAAACGGCGCAATTCGATCTCCACCGACCTTACAGGTCAGTAGACCTGTGCTGCTTTGTGTGATTTTCTCTTGTTTTGTCATCTCCTCCGAAAATGGGCAGTAGTGAAACACTGCATGCCGAGTGTGTGTGTGTGTGTGTGTGTGTGTGTGTGTGTGTGTGCGTGCGTGCGTGCATGCGTGCGGGTGTGTGTGTGTGTGTGTGTGTGTGTGTGTGTGTGTGTGTGTGTGTGTGTGTGTGTGTGTGTGTGTGTGTGTGTGTTTGTCTGTTGTTGTATACTTTATTTATAGTGGAAATCAAAACAGGCATAATGCCTAATAACATTGGACCCGCTGTGAATACAATTTTAAAGGACATTGTGGAAAAGTAGAGATAGGAAAAAAAGAGAAAGAAAAGAAAACGGAAGGTTGGTTGCAACGAACAGATATCAATCCAGTGAGCATTGGAAAACCTATGTCGCTGATAATATATACTGCAAGGCTTGAGATACCTATTTGAACATTTTGCTGCTGATGGCAATCTATTCCACATAATGGCTCCAGCGTATGTATTCATGTTTGGGAATTCAAACTTGCCTGAACGCTTTCGCAGTTTAGAGCGCGTTTAGACTTCCGAGAAACCCGGCAAACCGTGAATGGCGATAGACCGTGAAATACATTCGTACTACCGATAAATTATCGTTACTTGTGCAGCTGTCACAGTGGCGGTTAGAAGGGGGTTCCCTCTGCTCCAAGCTTCAGCACCTTTTTTACTGCCAGAATGCTGTTTCCGCCGCAGCCATGGCAGTAACCCCCCCGGCAAAGTGCCTGTAACGTCACATTATCAAAATAATCACCTTGGAAACTTTCCCATTCCGTCACTTTCATCGGAAGTCTGAGCAAACACTGGTCAGTGGCAGTGCTCAGTGCTCACTTGCTATCAATTGCACCACACCTGTGGTGTTGTCATCATGATGACATCATTGTATCATCATGATGACATCATCATATCATCATGATGACACTATGACCTTATGTGGAATGCCCTCCCTGCCCACTCGAAAGGAAGTGAGGACATTAGATCATTTTCTACAGAACTTTTGCACGCTCTAAATGACGACCAATTGACAATATCCGTATATCCCCTCCTTTTTTGAAAATTTATTTCACCAATAAAGTGAGGGCTGCGTCCCACCCGCCTGTGTGGATTCACAGGAAGTGTGAGTTACGAAGTCTGAAGAAAATGTTGAACGGCCTCTGCTGGGATGACGACTACACCATAGCTCAGTGGTTAGAGCATCGCTGGCTACAAGCGAGGGTCCCTGGTTCGAGTCCTGGTGGTGACAGTCAATTTTTTCTTCAGACTTTTCCCGTTTGTCTCTTTCCCTCAAACCAGTTAATAAAGTAAGGCTTGAAATTTTTTTAAACATGAATATCGACGGACTTGCCCCTTCTGTTCATCCCTGCTCTAGTAATGGTTCATGAATCCGCCCAGTCCACATTCCTTCTCCGTTTCTCTCCGTTTTTCTTTCCTTTCAGTTGCATTTTCCTCTCTGCTCTGTTTTACTTTCTCTTTTCGTTCGTCCCTCTTGATATTTGTACTTTGTATTGTTGAGGCAACGAACTGAAATCATAAAAACCAAACCAACCAAACCAATGATGGCAATGATGACATCGTGACGGCAATAAATGTGGCCGAATGCGAATGCTTCTCTTTCGGGCAGGGATCAAGGATCTTTGAGGGCGGTAGCGTTCCTACGGATGCGTAAAACTCGGCCTCCAGCTCCGTGCCACGCACACTCTCACGTCAACCTTGATTTTGTTTCTCTCTCTCTCCATGCAGATGACCCTGTGTCATTCCCGAACGGTAATCGCAACAGCACGGCGAAGATGCTCTCAACCTCTGGCAGTTCCACTAGCCTGTTTCAGAACTTCACCCTGGCAACGAAGAAACCTCAGGAAGAAACGTCTCCAGACACCGAGAAGGTCAAGTACAAAAACAGACAGTCCAGCACGGAGTTGGTCGATTCAGAGATGATCTGCAACGCGATGCTCTATCAAAAAGCGGACTGCCAGGCAGAGAACACCCTGGCAAGGCGCAGCTCAGCGGAAGCCGCGCTGACTCGGTACAGTAGCAGTCATCGAATAAGCAACAATAATGGCAAGCTGCCACCGGGAAAGGGTAAATCCCCCGTCATCAGATCAAACTCACTGCAGAACATAAACAAGATTGATTGTTCACTTGTCTATGATGTGATGTGTAGTGTGAATCATCCAACAGTAACTGTTGATTCAGGTCCGATAACTCATAGAGACAGCAACAGCAAGATAGGGTTTGTGACGGAGCAGCCGGAGTACAACCGTATGTCGCTTAAACGATTCAGCACAGAGATGGGTGTTCCGTCATTGTCACGACAGCTCAGTCCGCAGCAGGGTGGAGGTAGGTCTCTTTGCTTTTCTCTCTCTTTTCTCCCTGTCTGTCGGTCTTTCTGTCTGTCTGTCTGCC
>NW_027044762.1:0-16000 GCF_964019385.1 Sycon ciliatum | reverse complement strand
GAGTTTGTGCCAGGTTGTCGTTTAGAGCTGATGATGCAGGCATGTATCCAACGTACATGCAACTTGAAACTGGGCCGTGCAAAATGAGATACACACTTTCTGAAGCATGGCGTAAAGGCGTTTCAGAGGGCGTAGCAAATCAAGACACCGATTGGGTAGTCTAGGTCAAAAGATGCTGCAATACATGGTTTCCCAGTCAAACAGGGTCCACAGGTAGCAATCTTTGAAGTTATCTTTCCTTTCAAAAATGTCCCTGTGGCCTGGATTCAGTGACATCATGAGGATGGTGACTTACACAGCATAAGTTCGCATGTGAATACATGTATCTCCGGACATAACCATGTACATAAAACTTTTGTTGTTAAAGGGGAAGTTCACCCTAAAATGAAAACTTCACAACCTGTAGCGAAAAATGCACTGATTCCAATGGTGAAGGTCCCGGGTTCATCGGAGCAGGCGTTCCAGAGTTATACCAGCTTGACGTTTGCACTAAATTTGGTGACATCATGATGACGTCATAAACTTGCCCAGACCAGGCCGGATTTAGGACGTCAGAGAGATAGTATGGGAGTAGATGGGGAAAACCAATTTCACTCTTGTATCTCTGCAACAATGAATTTCATAGTTATTACTAGGATTTTTTCCAGTGGGGATACCGGTAGGGTGCCATATGTCCCATACCAAAGTTTGAAAGAGATTCGACTTCTTTGGGACAATGGGGAGCCAAAATACTGAAATAGATAAACAAATCTTCACAGTATTTTGAAGTAGTATGTTCGCTCGTCAGCTCGTGGAATACACGTTATATGTAGCTGAATCTGTGGAGCTTTGGAGCTGCCATTGAAACAAACTTCCATGGCTAGTTTAGACTAGAGATAGGAGTAAGTGCTATCAATGGCTACTGTGAATGATGCTTTACATATGCAGCTGAGAATTCGCCTTTTAGGTTTAGGGCCGTTTTAGGTGCATTTTAAAGTGCATTATATTTTATCAGTTACGAAGGAAACTGTATGGCGATATACTAGTACTGTATACAGTGCAGCGGGAAATTTCGTACGGAATTTATTTTCGTACAATTTCGTACTTGGCCTCTTTTGTACTAAAATACATTCTGTACTAAATTTGTTCATGTGAAATTATGTACACTATACAATAGTATACATGCGTACTGCTTGCGAACACGTGCATTTAGCATGCAGCACTGTACGAAAATAAAATCCGTACGAAAGGCCAAAATTCGGCTTTGTCCGAAAATATTTCTGTCCGAAAATTTCCTGCTATACAGTATGCCGTTTCGAAACGAGAGGGCAAGGCTCAGGGCCCTACGCTATGCTTTTTTTGCCTAGCTCATCATGCATGTTAATAGAACTGATGGAAATTTTTTTTTCCATTGATTGGCTACATCATTGTATTGCCAAAATCGTTTCGGCAATCAGTTTGAATATGAGTCAGGCAAAAGTAATTGCAGAATTTATTGCGGATTGTTATTTTTTCTTACTTCATCCACTTTTGGTTTGCCCCTTCTTTTCCTTTTTATCTCCTTGTAATCGGATTTTCTGGCCGTTTTGTAGTAATACATTGACCTCTTGAGCCAATGAGGTAAAATTATATTCCATACAATACAATACAATAATACAATAATGTCCTTGCCTTGATAGTGTGCTTGTGCTTAACTGTTGCTGACGGCCGAATGCATGGTTGCCTGTGGAGCACATTACATGACTTTACAGTCTCCTATAATACGCATCATGTCCGATGGCAAAAGAGGCTGCGGATTTAGTTTTTCTGCACGTTATCAGCAATGACTACTGATCTTCAGCAACTTGGGTTTCCTATAATACACATCCTGTCTATGCTTTTGTAATGCTAACATAATGCTCGTGATAGCACTCGCTACTGATCTTCAGAAACTTGGCCTGACTATCACTCACAATAAGACTGTTGTAATATTCATCGTTCCCAAGCGGTCGCTGGTTTCTCCCACAATTTCATCGTACTGTTGTACGACATGCTATACGACATCCTTATACCATACAACACCGTATTGATGTCAGGCGCTGTCGCCTTCATCACTGATGCGGGTGTAATCTAGTGACTTCGTACATGCGTTATGATAGGGCTTGAAAGTGATGACGTCAAAAACGGCCAGGGAGTAGTAAGTTGACATCAGATTTCTATTTTGGATCCACTAAGGTGTGACTTTGCTATTGCCTCAGTATGTGGGTGCATAGCAACCCACTCATGTCGTATGCAGAGGTGACTTTTACTTCGCCACCAGTTGTAACCCCGCCTCCAGTAGCCAAACAAGTCAGTTTCACTGGCTACATCACCTTGCTGTGAGTAAGACGGCTTGAAATGTGCTTGGATCCATACAAACACTGGATCTTAGTGGATCCAGTTTTTGAATTTTTGAAATTGTTGCTATGCTGTGACGTAGCACTTTCAAGCCCTATAGACCAATCCCTTTGTCTGAGTTTGTGAAAAGGGCCTCGCGTGCAAGTCAGCTCGTGTGAAGTGCATGGTTTTGTATTTAGTTGGTATGTGGCAGCTTATGGGACAGAGCGACTTTCGCTCCCCGAGCCTGTGTATGTAAATAGTATTTTACGTCGACCATGACAGCTCGATTCGAATTGCAGAGCGGCTGCTCCGATACGAACTCTAAAACCAGAAAAATAATAATGGCTACAATTCCCAATCATACCACAACAAACTGATTGCCGGCTACATCATTGTATTGCAAACAGTTTCCATCTGTCCGAATAACATGCATGATGAGCTAGGCAAAAAAAGCATAGCGTAGGGCCCTGAGCGAAAGAAAAAAAACTTTCTCTTTGCATTCAAGGGTAATACGACACCGTCTACCACCTTGATGACCTAGGCAAAAAAGCATAGGGATGTTATACATTTTTCATTTCTCCTAGCTTTTCAAGACATACCTAGGATTCGAAACCACACTATCGCCCTGCATGCATTCCCCCGATACACTTCGCATACATACTCATTCTTCCAAGTTGCTTCACGTTATGATCTTGCATTTGAAAGCCTTATTTGAATATTGTGACCAGCTGTCTTTGATGTTACGGTATGGGACAGGTACGGGATAGCGCCAGGCATGCCGACGGCACAAACAAACAAACACGGAATTAAAGCTGTGTGGACCCTGGCTAGCGCCAGGCGTTACTGAAGTAACGACTTTAGCATAGCTACAGGATAAATTGTTATTCGTTCTAGATACTCTGCGGCTTACTCTTCTCAAATTTTAATGATGATGCCAGTCATCCTTCTTTCCCATTGTGGGCCTTTCATGTATCGACTTTGCTGTTAGGACAATATTATACAATTGAATAATAACGTCATGCATTGACAGTACGAGTGCTGTTGAATTTCAAGCACACAGTATAAGAAATAGAAAAAAGCGCACGTAAGTATTCTTGTTCTGTATTGTGCAAGCGCATGTGGTGCTTTTCACCAACCCCCATTTCTTATCGCTCTCCATAAACAGCAAAGAAAAGATACAAGATGCTACAGTCAAACCTCGTTAGGACGAACACTGATAAGGCGAACTTTCCTTTAGTGCGAACTGGGGCCAATCCTATGGGTGGCCAGGCATCATATCAAGTCAAAATTATTCGTTTAGAGCGAATTTCGTACGGCGAACTTTCGTGAAGACGAACTAATTTCAAGCGTGATTTGAACAAAATCAGCGTGTAGTACGAACTTTTGGTCCCCGTGGGTACGCTGGCTGTAGTTATTCCGATAGTCGAGGCCTCTTGTACTACTTGCACTGGCAAAACATGTTACAAGGCGGATGTAATGGTGTCATTGCACATTGTACTTACCTATTGCTGGGTTATGTTAGGAAAAAATGTTTTACATTTGCCACAGCATGCACCTCCACATAAATACAATCCATATGATATGCATATCAATTTTTGTCAGATCTGGACAAGAAGAACTCCGGATACTGAGACAAACAAACTTGTTCGGTCCCTTGAAGTTCGTCCTAACGAGGTTTGACTGTACTTCTAGTACATGTGGTTGCAAACTTGTTAGGCTGTAGTACTCCACCTTTTGTGAGTGCTTCCGGACCTGCCCGGACACGGAGATCCCATGTCTTCTGGAGGTAATCAGCAATACATTGGTTGCAACGCTGCGGACTCCTGGAAAGCACATCAATCAGTCTCATGCCCCCTTCTGTGCCAGTATCCAGCAATGCAGTGACCGTCACCCTGACAGAATCTCTGTTGGGGTCGAGTCCTTTCGAGTGCTTGAATCCACGAACCAGCTGCTTGTGCTCCTGAACGTCGAGTCGGATATAGAGCAGCCATCCATAGATTGGCCTGATGACATCGTACCAAAAGTCGGCCATCGCCTGCATTGTTAAAAGATAGTCAATCCGCCAATCTACAAATTACTGCAGCTGCATTGCATACTAGTACTAGGGGGGGGGGGGAGGGGGAGGGAGGGGGGGGGGGGAGGGGAGGGGGGGGGGGAGGGAGGGGGGGGGGGGAGGGAGGGGGGGGGGGGGAGGGAGGGCAGACCACGGGCATGTCTACAATCCGAACTGCTAAAAACTGAACATGTTTCTCAATAATAGAGTGGATGGCTCTTGTTGTAAATGTTAAAGTAAAGTTAGCACATTCCCTCATCAGTTGAGCTTGGGGAGGCTAATGAAGTTTGTGCACCGAGAGCACTGCAATGTGTAGTGCTCTCTGAGCCTAAACATCACTAGTGATACCAATTTACAGTGGCACTCCTTTTCCAGCACCCACAAACACCTCGCGAACTCCAGACAGCAGGGTGAGTTAGTGTCGCTCCTGTCCACCAACGTAACCAAATCTTATACAGTCAGCGAGTGCGACAAAATTGCACAAAACTGACAAGAAGTACTGACCTATACGGCGAAACGTACGTCGTGTGGAACTACTTGTTATTGTATATAACTAGTCCATCATACATGATAGTGGAGTTCAGTAGGATGTTGACGTTTCGTTTTGTCACAATTCATCTTCGCTTAGCTTCCCCTTTCTATCTTTATTACATAAACTTGAGCCTCCCAAGTTGGGTAGTCTGTTGCTTTGCGTCGTCGAGTTGTAGTAAGGCTGGTATGTCCAATAGTCTTACTAGTTTCGTCATCATCCAGTAACTTTCGGCATTCTTTGTTGCCATGAAGCGTAGCTCGCGCTCTTCTTCATTGTGCTTTCCTTCCCCTCTTGGACCTTTCCGAACCTGAGCCTTCCAAGTTAGAAGGTTGTTGGTTTGCGCCTTGGAGAAGTGTTGCAGCTAGGTGTCAGGTCGCCGAATGTCTCAGTACTCCTTGTCAGTTTCGTGCCATTTTGTCGCACTCGCTGACTGTATAAGATCTGGTTACGTTGGTGGACAGTTTGTCATAACTCGTAACATTTTGTCTTTCTCCTTTTTCACAACAATAATTAGGGCTGAAACAATTATACCGATAACTCGCATCTCGATCGTTAAGAGTGCAATCGATAATCGTTAGTGTTCAAAACGAGTGCTAACGATTTTTATGCATGTATATGAGTGACAGTATTCTAGCCCTTGCCCTCCATCCGATAGCGGATACGAGTACATTCCTGTACTTTCAAGCGCAGTAAAATTGATTTGTGGCTTTGAAAGAGATCGGAAGAGAGTACTTTTGATCTTTTCAGTTCATTTGCGGGAAAGGTCAGAGATAAGAGGAGTTGCCGGAGGGTGATGACAAGATTCTTCGCTCTAGAAACAACATGAAATTCTCTAGGTCATGTTGATAAACCAGCCAGATGTCTACAGATGTCAACAGTGCGGTGCCACAACTTTCTAACGTAGCAAAGGTATCGTCGAATTTCTTCATAAACTGGTGTTCGAGGTACACGGGTAGAGCCGACAAGAATCGATAATACCAATATATCGATCGTTAATGATATTGGTTGATCGTTAAGAGTTATTGAATGATCGTTTCAGCCCTAACAATAATAATAACAATTTTAGACAGCTACTCTGAACATGGATGCGGCTAATGGCTAATGCCAGGAATGGTTTTTTTGGCACTTGTGCCAGTAGTTGTGAGACTCATCCCCAGCCCCCACCGTTAAGGCCACTTAGGCGCTGCATCTGCCACTAGCCGACTAGGGTTCACCGGGCGATTATTAAATAATATTTACTTTGACTTATTTTTTTACTCTGCACTACTTACTATGATTGCAGGCTTTCAAGTTTCAGCAATGGAAGGTTTTCTGTAGGTTCAGTGATGACGGGTACTGCTGTGCGCGTGCACCGGTGACTAACTCACTGATACTCGATAGCGCGCTAAACGCAGTGTTCTACATCTTGCGTGGCTGGATCAGCGAGAAACTCTTCATCCAGGCCCCAACTCCTGGAGACGTCTTCAGACCATGTAGAATCTGCTCAGTGAGAAGTAGTTGTGGGGCCACGGAGCTCATAGCGCGCTGGCGCATCCAGGCGCTAATGGCTTTTTCGACCTCGGCCCGGAGCCGTGGCTTGAGCTAATTTTGGTCCGATCGGCGGGAAATAGCGTACTTCACCGCTACTAAGCTTAGGACTGGCTGCTAGAAATCTACCAGTTGTAGTCTCTTCACGAATCCTAGCAGGCCAAGGCAGAGAGACGTATGCGAAGACAAGACGACTCCAAGAAAACGCTTCTCCACTGCTCCAGTGCTAGCATGCTACGAACAAGATTCAAGAATGCATGCGATCGCGAGTGCGCGCGAAATACCAGCTGACAAAAAAATTAAAGTATTAAATTAGTTAGTTTCGATCGAGCGTCGACATGTCGCTGACGTCCGTCCAGTACTAGAGTCTACCGCGGTACGGCCCGGGTGCACTAATAAGACTTAGTAATTAGTTACTAGTAGTTAGTATGATCATGATGATCACCATGCTTGAAAGGCATGATCATTATTCTTTGATACCGGTATTTTATAGTAATTATACTTCAAGTACCGGTATCGGGCCGGCCGCGGGGCGGAGGTACATTGAAAAAATAAAAGGACCTTGCTTATTACTAATACCAAGAGTACATAAACAAGAGTGTGCAACTCCAGCTATGGGGTCTGCGACGGCAGAACTTCACATCACGTGATGAACCCGTGCACTCTAGTGCATGATAGATACTGGGTTGTACGCAGCCCAGCTTTGGGTACAACTCTCTTGTGGTCACTTTGCACTGTTTGCCAGCATAACCTTTTGAACCATGTCACGTGATGTGAAGTTCTGCCGTCGCAGCACAGCATAGAGGTTGTGCAGGCAGTTGCACACTCTTGTTTATGTACTCTTGCTAATACTAGCTAGGGGTAAACTAAACTAAAGATGAAGAGTCGTGCAAGCCCTTTCAATTAAAGTTTCATCACACTGCCTATAATGTACTACCACTCTCTTCATGTAAATCATGTAATGGTCTTGATTCTTGCTGTTCGGTTCTATTCACTTGGTCCGAAACTTCGCACAACGGGGCGTCGATAGAGACGAACATTAGTGAGGTTTTGCATTCCGAATTTCGGTACAGCGTTCTTCGGTCATTTGTCGAACATCAAAATGTCGAATTTTCGCACCAACGTTTGTTTTGCAAGTCGAAAATGATGTGTTTTCATTTCGTGAGCCCCAGCATCAGCAACGTCCTGTCCCGTGCGCCTTTTCTTGCTGATTCCAACGAACTTTGATCGCCCAAAGAGTCGAGGGCCAAACCTGCCTCCTCAGTCGCCTCAGAAAAACCAACTCCATAGCCAAGTCAAATTTTATGCGTGTCGCCATAGTCTTTTCAGCCACACAGATGACGGTGAGGACACTCCAGGCGAAAGAGAGTCGACAGGCAGTGGAGAGGAGCAATCAGAGGTAGCTGACGATGCTATGTCGCCAAAGACGCCTGCCAAGCGATGCCGAGATAAGAAACCTCTTTGAATAAATCACGCGCTAGCGCTCTTCTACAAGAAAATGCATCCGAAAAATATTTTCGGCAAAGTGAGCTTTTTCCGAACAAACACTCCGAATCTTCGTGTGCATTTTCGACCTCGCTCCCGCGTGTCGAATCTTTTTGCCGAATTTCGGAATGCAAAACCTCACGAAAAGCCATGTCCACCGTGTTTCTGAATGTAGGCCAGTGCGGCGTTCAACTGGGCGAGGCTTTCTGGAAGTGTGTGGACGAGCGCACCGCTGGCACTGGCAGTGCGGCGGACAGCACTGGAGAGACACCCATTCTACACGGTGGACGGTCGACAACGCCGAGTGCTGGTCGACACGGAGCCGAAAGTCCTGGACGCGGTGCGCCGGACGTCGTGCCGCTCAAATATTCGGAATAAGTCCTGGCAATGCAGCAGGCAGCAAGGCCAGTGCAACATCGACCAATGATTATGTACTACGAGATGAGAATGTTCTGTGCAGTCGTCGTGGGCGCGGTGCGAACTGGGCCATGGGCTACAGCAAGCTTGTGGAGTCGGCCAGTGGAACTGGAAGTCGCTGTATAGATGGTTGCACCCTGCTGGACCAAACGCTCGAGTCTCTGCGACGTGAAGTGGAGCGCTGTGAATCGTTCTCAGGATTCGTTGTGACGCACAGCTTGAGTGGCGGTACTGGATCAGGTGAGCCATCATGATACTACATGTACTATTAAAGGGGAAGTTAAGGCAAAAATTAAAATTTCACCAGTTGTAGTCTTCGGGGTGCTGAGTCGAATGGTCTTGGTCCGAGAAAGCTGAGACGCTCCCTTCCTACTTGAATCCCAATTGAACTCGCGCACTTCCACCTAAACTGGGTGACTGCGCCCTACTAGATGGGGATTTGTATGCAAAATGTCACTAAAAGCGCCGTTTCGTTCTTATAAAAGCACGGATGACCGCGATTGGCCCATATGTTGTAGTCTTTTGGACGCTGCGTCGACTGGTTTTGGTCCGAAAAGGCTGCGATGCAGCGTTCCTCCTTTATTCCCAATCGAACATGGTTGAACAAGCGGTCACGTGCTCCTGCGTACGCCAGTCACCTGGTCACCGTGCCTGCAGGGTACAACTTACTAGCCTGTTTGACCTTTTTTGGGTGCAGTCCTGTCACTCGAGTTGAACCTTGGTGTGAAAGTTGTCGCCTGTTGTCGCCTGCGTGGTGACCAGGTGATTCGGGCACCCAGGAGCACGTGACCGCTTGTTCAAGCATGTTCGATTGGGAATAAAGAAGGAACGCTGCATCGCAGCCTTTTCGGACCAAAACCAGTCGACTCAGCGTCCAAAAGACTACAACATATGGGCCAATCGCGGTCATCCGTGCTTTTATAAGAACGAAATGGCGCTTTTAGTGACATTTTGCATACAAATCCCCATCTAGTAGGGCGCCGTCACCCAGTTTCGGTGGAAGTGCGCGAGTTCGATTGGGATTCAAGTAGGAAGGGAGCGTCTCAGCTTTCTCGGACCAAGACCATTCGACTCAGCACCCCGAAGACTACAACTGGTGAAATTTTAATTTTTGCCTTAACTTCCCCTTTAATTATTATTTTAGTATCGATCACATATTTCACAAGTTGCAGTCTTCGGGGTGCTGAGTCGAATGGTATTGGTCCGAGGAAGCTGAGACGCTCCCTTCCTCCTTTATTCCCAATCAAACTCGCGCACTTCCACCGAAACTGGGTGACTGCGCACTACAAGATGGGGATTTGTATGCAAAATGTCACTAAAAGCGCCATTTCGTTCCTATAAAAGCACGGATGACCGCGATTGGCCCATATGTTGTAGTCTTTTGGACATTGGGTCGACTGGTTATGGTAGGAAAAGGCTGCGATGCAGCGTCCGTCCTTCTTCCCAATCAAACACGGGTGTGTAAGCGGTTTTGGGGGGGGGGGGGGGGGATTCTTTTCTGTCAGTCTCCTGACAGGAAATAACGAGTGACTGCTCACTGTCTCCTGCACTTTCCTTACACAAAGGCCTGAAATAATCGAACGATTTCCCTTCGTTCTCCTTGCAGGCATGGGGAGCCACTTGGTTGAGTGTTTGCGTGACGAGTACCCACTTGCTCAGCAGCTGTCGGTATGTGTAGCACTGCTGCTGAATGGTGAAAGTCCAATGCAGTGGTATAACTGCACCCTTTGTCTTCAGCACCTGTACAGCCACTGTGACGGGATACTGCTACTGGAGAACGACTTGCTACTCCGACAGTGCCAGAGCGAACAGGCGTCGACGGCGGCACACTACCGACCTCGAACGGCAGCGTCCGCATCAGCGACGAGTTGTACGCACGCGACGCTTGCCGACATGAATCGTCTCGGCGCCGAGATGATGTGCGGCCTATTTCTTCCGACGGAGAATTCCGCTTCCGGAGCATCCCTGGGAGGGTAAGTAAACTATAGAGTGCATTGTATAATTATAACACGTTTTAGGAGCACACACTTCAGGTCCTTCAACAACATTTACGTGTGAAAAATTTCAGTGCGTTGCTGAAGAACCTGAAGTGTCTGTTCCTACAAGTACATGTTCGCTTCACTGCACTGGTGTTGCTGTGGAGACTGCAGTTCTGCAGTCTAACCATCTCTCTGCAGCGATCAGCCCATAGTGCAGAGAAAGCGGGCTGCTATAGATGTGAATGGTATGATCTGCTCGTCCACTACAAGAACAAAACATGAACACTACAGCACTGCCGGGTGCCGAAGAACGGAGTGCCGAAGAACGACCAGGCACAGCATGCCAATGTATGGACAATGACTCAACCGCAATAGACGGTAATACATGAAAGTAGGACTGAACGGTCTAGGCTAGGAGGCTAACCCCCCAGTTCTTCGGTGGCCGACAGTACTGTACAATCACAGGGTTTGTGGCTCTACACTTCTACTGAGTCTGAACGTTACCAACGTCCCTTACGAGCCGTGTTCATTACTTGGAATGCGGCTACACTGCTAACCTGGTCAGTGGTGTGAGTCCTGGAGCCGGTGAACTATACGGTTCCTTGTAGAAATAGGATTTCAAACCGGAAGATGTGTCTCGCACTGAGTAAAAATCCTGGGAACATGATCCCAGTACTCTGAAAAGGAACATTCCTTGCATGTTCCTCAACTATCCCGGCATAATTTTAAAACCAGACTCCACCGTACTGAAGTGCTGCACATTATGATCAGTAACCTTGAGGGTAACGTGAAAGCAGCTGATAGGATTTTTGCTCTTTGACCCGTGACTTTGGTGAAGTAAAATATAAGTCAACAACAACTTTGCAGCGGGTCTCATCTTTTTGGCAATTCACCTCTTTCGGACCTGAACTTGTCTTTTGTCCTTGAGGGTGGTGTGCGCTCCTGCGGATGACTGGTTCTGATCAATGTCACCTGTGATCAGTGGAACAGATATCTACTGTCACTGAGAGTGATGTTTTCCCTACATGGTTGCATGGTTTCTAGCCCTGGGCACAACACAATGTACTTGATTGGCATGCAACATCTGCTACCCAATGCCACGTGAATGTGATGAGAAGAAGTGGGCACTGGGGACAGAACATCATGTCAACAGAGCACCTTGCTTTCATGATGATGAGGTCTTTGCAAAGCGTCCGAGATATGGCCGGGTTTGGTGCCTTTTATCTGCTACAAACATTGCTTACCAATGGCTGCTGCTACTTCACTCGCCGCTGTATTTCATACCGGTCATAGTTCACAGGTGGTGCAGCTGGGGGTTTGGCGGAGCATGACTGTTATGGAGGTGTTTTCAAGTCTAAAGAACATGCTGCAGTGGAGTTAGAATTCTGGCCTGGGGACTCGTTGGAAAGCTGCGAAATGCATTCTCTTTACCTCATACATGTATCCTCAGGGAGTGATGGTAGTGTTTGGATGACGACTCTGCGTGAGAAAGCAAGTCATTGGGTACAGTCTTTGTAGGATACAGATACACTTCTTAGCAGCTTATACAATAGTCTCCGGTCTTTTCTCTGTATTTTCTCTGGGCACATCTCTTGGTGATATCCGTGTCGACACCACCACCATCACTGCCGCCTATGCCGATGATCTGTGCGTAGCTGGTCAATAGGTCTTGAACCGTGGGACCTATGCAGAACGGTGTGTCCGCTGCCTTCCCTGAAGCTGTTCACGGTGGACCACTGCCGGCAGTCTCACGCCCGATCGTGGACGGCGATGGCTGATCAGCTGGCAAAGCAGCACCGGCTGACGCGCTACGCCCGGGGATCCGGCACCACAGCACCTGCACACAGCCGGCACATTTCGGACGTTCTGAGCCGCTTGAGTGCGGCTCAGTACCAGACGACAAGCCTAGTGGCAGTGACACGTGGCTCGCGGCGTGATGCTCTCGTAAGTGAGCTGGGTGCGCTGGAGAAGAACTTGTCGAAGGGGTTCAGGTGTGCAGATTGGAACCCTTCGCCGGTGGACATTTGGACGGCGAGGGCGGCAGGCGGGTCACGTGCCTCCACAACGCTGACGGTGGCGTGTAACAGTGCATCAGTGGTGCATACAGTGAGTACTATTCTGAACAAATCCGAGCGCATGTTTGCCAGTGGCGCATTCCTGCACTGGTATGAACGCTACGGCTGCGAGCGAGAGCGTCTCAGTGAGGCGTTTGCTCTTTTGCACGATGTGCTCGATGAATACTTAACAGCTGTGACGTAGAGACAGGTATAATATGTATAAGACTTTCTTCACCTCTGCAATCAAAGACCCCTCGCACACGTGCACATAGACTTTGTTCAATGACCCTGCAAATCATTGGTCAAGTTTCAATACGGGTCGTGCAGCGTTTGTGTGCAGCTGGCCAGACATCTGATTAAAAGCGGCCCATTGTGGATTGCTTCTACCCCATTTAGCACCGTTGTTAAGTTGACCATTGTAGTATAAGGCAAGCTCGGTTTTTTGGGTGAATCACTGGTGTTGAAAAAGTGTGGCTTATGCTCCGGAAAATACGGTGCGATTGCATCCACTCAATGTATGCATGACTGTTTAGTCGAATCTGGATGTGACCAACCCACCTCTGGGACTGCAGGGCTGATTGAATCCACAACCGTGATCCTGTTTGTCCCTGTAGCCGATCTGCCCTTTGAAAATATGTTCTGTGTGACCAGCCCACCTCTGGGACTGCAGGGCTGACTGAGTCCACAACATCCTGTTTGTCCCTGTAGCCGATCTGCCCTTTGAAAGTATGTTGCGTGTGACTGGTGGGAAGAAGCGAATCACTCAAGATTTCTGTTTGACTGCTCGACCGATGGGCCATCGTAGCATACTAGTATAGTAAAGACCGAGGCAAAGGCGAGGGGTCTTTTACGAGGCGATGAATACTAGTATCAGGGAGGCGGACATTACGGAAAGAACAAAGAGAATATGGTGAATCTAAATGCAAGTTTCCTTATCGATTTTCATGAGGCACTCATCAGGGAAAGACGTCTCAACAATAGAAGCCAGGCGGGGAAACAAAATTTGTTCTTTTCGTAATGTCCACCTCGCTAGTACTATTCACTGCTATAATAAAGTAATTGTCTCCTTGTCGCCTATATATCAGATGTACTGCATCGTGATGCCATGCCAAACATGATTCTGTCACTTGTCACATCACATTCGGGGATACTCGGCACCATAAGAATTAGTGGTCAAACGAGAACCTGCTCCCTAGATGACTGACCTGATAGTAACCGGGTAGACTCTATACCACCAAAAAATGAAAAAATGTATATTCGCCTTTCAACATTTTGCAGATTCGGATGTTGAGCCAATAGTAATATGTAAAGAGAAAAGGACCTCTAAGTTACTACTTCAGTAGTTTTGACTAACAGTCCACTAACATCTCTTTCTAGTCTAAAAGGTAACGAGATAATATTATTATCATTATAATTATAAGAAAAGGGTTTGCTCCCCACACCGGAGCTCGCGCTATTCCGCCGAAGTTACTTGACACTTGACTGACTCACGACTGCCATCCAGAGCACACGAGAAGTCCATCGAACCTTCGACTCGGCAAACCTGCAAGAAAGCACCACTCCCTGCTCAATACACAGTGTTTCGGGGAATTCACCCCTCATCAGTTGAGCTTGAGTAGGCTGAGGAAGATTGTGCCTGAAGAGCACCACTTATATAGTGCTCTCCAGGCACAACCATCACCGGGGATACAAACTTACAGAGACGCTCCGTTTTCAGCGCGACAAACACCTCGTGAGCACCAGATAGCAGCGTGAGTCAGTGTCGCTCCTGGACGGTGAGACAGACGTCGAGGACCCTCGGTCATTCGCAACGCTGTCACCTCCAAACCAACTAGTCGCAAGCCCGCGCTGGGCACAACAGTACGAAGTAGTGGTTGCGACCTCGGCGATGATTTGTAAGAAAAGGGTTTGCTCCCCACACCGGAGCTCGCGCTATTCCGCCGAAGTTACTTGACACTTGACTGACTCACGACTGCCATCCAGAGCACACGAGAAGTCCATCGAACCTTCGACTCGGCAAACCTGCAAGAAAGCACCACTCCCTGCTCAATACACAATCAGGCACAATCTTCCTCAGCCTACTCAAGCTCAACTGATGAGGGGTGAATTCCCCGAAACACTGTGTATTGAGCAGGGAGTGGTGCTTTCTTGCAGGTTTGCCGAGTCGAAGGTTCGATGGACTTCTCGTGTGCTCTGGATGGCAGTCGTGAGTCAGTCAAGTGTCAAGTAACTTCGGCGGAATAGCGCGAGCTCCGGTGTGGGGAGCAAACCCTTTTCTTACAAATCATCGCCGAGGTCGCAACCACTACTTCGTATTATAATTATAGTCGTTATAGTGCGACAATGAGGCACGAAACTGACAAGATCATAAGACGTTCGACTATCTGACTGTATATTATCTCGTTACCTCGGTGGACTGCTAGTCATACTAGTAACTTATAGGTCCTTTTCTCTTTACATAAACATTTTACAGGATAATAACTGTGAGCAGTTCGAACAAGAAACACAGCCGGTTAGCAATTTTGTACATAAATGCGTATGTGGTATTTGCAGGGCTCCATGAATCATTTGAAGTAACTTGATCGTGCGCCTTTTCCAAGTTTTTGTTCTAACAGCTAGTGAGTTACGCATGCCCAGTGTTCTTTACTTTGTATTTCATTCTAAATATTTAAGAACAGTCAGTGCATTGAATCTGATTTTCTTTGTGCTATTTGTTTTAATTAACTAGGCTAGGTACATGTACAGTAGAGGTGGTCAACTTTTTTTTCAGGTGTACCCCTGAGGCTGGAGTAGGAAACTATTTAAAATTAAAATTTTTACTATACTCCCTGGTGTAGACTGTTAGCCGACTGAGCATTATACAAGCACTGCATGTGAGTGTGGTTTTGTAGTGAAAATCATGAGCGCAAGTGCGTAGATTTGTGCATTCAACCCTGATGGGGCCCACCCGATAGCTCATAGGGTATTAATTTGACTACTAGCAAGAAGTGGTCGCATGTCACTTATCCGGCAGTCATTCCGCATATCGGTGGATATTGAACAGGGCATTGGCAGCTCATACATTGTGTATTACGCGTTCTACTTCAAGTAAATGTGGACAGTGAGCATCATCAACATCACCTTTTTGCAATGTTACATACATGTACACAATGGTCATGAAGAGCTGAAAAGCAAAACTCGACACTGTAATCTCTAACGGGGCGCAAGGTCTAACATTTTTCTTCTGAAACATTCGACGCCCTCACACCTAGCTTCTACACATCTCCGTAGCGCTAACCAACCTCTTTGCTCTATCCTTAACCTTGACTTCCGAGTTGGAAGGCTGTTGGTTAGTGCTACGGAGATATGTCGAAGCTAGGTCTCAGGACGTCGAATGTCTCAGTCCTCTGTCAGTTTTGTGCTTTCTGACTGTATAATAATCCGGCACTTTATAAACCAGCACCCTCTATAAACCAGCACAATTTTCAGTAGCCAAAATGTCCTCTTCATGCACATTGCAACAGTAAGTCAGATTTGTTAATCCAGCACCCTCCCTAATCCAGCAGATTTCCGTGGGCACAAATGATGCCGGATTATAGAGGGACCACTGTATCTAGTTACAGTGGTGGAGAGT
>NW_027044761.1:0-35461 GCF_964019385.1 Sycon ciliatum | reverse complement strand
TTCCAAAAAAAGCTGTGGTCATGTTTTAGTACGCGCTGGCTCACATAGTGAAGAAAATACACACACGCGTATACACACATATGCAGATTCGTTTTCCTGAAGATCCAACTCACCTAACCATACATCCAACCGCTAATTTAGGAACCAAAGAAACAAAGTAGTGGGTAATAAATAAGAAACAGTAAAAAACGTTGAAAAAAACATTTTCACTGACTGGAAGAAAATCGTGAGGTAGATGGAATCTAGGCTGCCGAGAGGAAGTAAACAAAGATGGCTGACCACAAACAGCTGGCCACGACATTCAAATTGTGTTTTCAAATTCAAGATCATAACGTGAAGCAACTTGGAAGAATTAGTATGTATGCGAAGTGTATCGGGGGATTCATGCAGGGCGATAGTGCGGGTTCGAATCCAAGGTTATGTCTTAAAATAATAGGAGAAATGAAAAATTCAAAAAAACATCCCCCATGCATTTTTTGCCCAGGTCATCAAGGCAAAAAAAGCATAGCGTAGGGCCCTGAGCTTCCAAGCTCTCTCGTCCACGGTTTTACAAGAATAACCCTTCCCCACCGGCAAATAGACAATGAGAGGACATTAGACCCACAATAGAGAACAAGGTGAAGGTGGTTGCTACAGAGCAGCCATGTTGCTGAGTCGGCAGCAACTCCACTGGACATTGGCATCAGAATAAGGATGCCACAAGATTACCAGAAAAGTGGAGAAGAAATAGAACTATAGACGAAGATCCCCCCCCCCCCCCCCCAATGATAATAATTATACAAGAGATTTGATTCGGGATCGTCATCTAATTCTCGGCAATCGGCGTAAGAGTTACTTCCAGGCGCCTAAATTGTCCAAACTTTCAGCGTGTTTTGGCCACTGCACTAGTAGCACTTTAACCCTTTCAGTGCCAAGGACGATATAACTTGTTCTACAGACCCCCACACGATTGGCCAAGAACGAGATATCTCGTCCTCGTAGTGCGCACTTCTATATCTCACCGGCCATGCTCTACAATCTAGCTTGGCCGATTGTGGCTCTTCGCGGGGAAACTAGGGGTTTCCCCTACTGAACAAGACCTCACTCACTGTGTTTGAGAAAGTAAGGGCGCGGGAGCATACATTCAGAGCGCTCGGGCGAAAACATATTTCGATTCAGAAACAATTGGACGGAACATACTTTAGGTCTCTCTAGCTGTCACTCAGACACGGCGAGTCGCCGAATATCGGCTGAAGAGGTGCTCAAGTCCATCATGGACTCGGACATTGATGACTGGAGCTGCGAAAGTGAAGGCGATGACTCGGATGCGGACATAGCCGTCAGCGATCGTGACGGAACAAATCTCGCGGACAAGTCCGCCGTGGTCGATGTCGTACCAACTGCCTTGGTCGCCTTGGACGGCCCTGACGATATAGGAGATGTCGATGTCGAGTTTGAGCAGACCGCAGGACAACAAGTTGGTTTGAGGTGATACGACTAATTTAAAGAAAATCATGAAAATGGCCCGGCCAACAGCGTACATCTGGCCTGGCACTGAAAGGGTTAACTAGTTGCTGCAACTCCACCACGGTACGTTTTATTTAGTGGCATGGTCGTTGTCTGCATTGGCTTTGAAATTGCTGGTCAAAGACTAAAACATGCTAGCGCTCAATCCTTAAAAGTGGCGTGTCCAGGATTTTGCTGAGGGGGGGGGGGTGCGGCCGGGATATGGGGTGGGGGTAGATGACATCATGCTACTGCCCCAGGTCAGCGATTTTTAAAAGCCGATGTCAAGGAGCCGTAAATCTCACACACCACGAGCAGTATTTCTGTACATGCAGCAATATTGTACATAATCATCGTCAGGGGCAACGTCGGAAGGTATTTTAGTTAGGTACGGGCAACCACGTCAAGTACAATTTACTCGTGGAGTTGGTGGCTCCTCTGAATATTTCCAAACTTTAGAGCACAAATCAGTGCCTTTTGTTTATTCCCAGGGTAGAGCTACCATGCCCGGGACAAATAGTGGTACGGTCAATACCGTTTGTAGTGACCGTAGCGTGTCCGACGCCCCTGATTGTAAACTGTTACTTCCAATTTACCATTATAATGTGAGCGAAGCAATTTATGCGAGTCTAACGATTTCTCACTGCTCACAGCATTTTTTACATAGGCAGTGGTACCATGTCCACTTGTCACCGTGCGCTGTTCTTCATCATGTTCTGGCTGCTCGCTGATAACAGGTGCTTCCACGTCTGGCGGAGTGTGACTGTCAGTCCGCTCCGAAAGTTCAACTGGAATAACAGCGACTTGAACTTCATTACTCCCACTGTTTCCTGTTGGAGCGGCAGCAAGAGTTGCGCCGCCACAGGTACGCTTTGCAAAAAAAACATCCAGGGCTCTGCTGGCTAGAGCTTGGCCTTATGGGATGTCGCTGAGACATCGAAGAAAAGTCTTCGAGTCAACCAAAACACGATTTGAACGAGGATGATTGCCTGGACCCTTGGCATTCGAATCGTGTTTTGGTTGACTCGAAGACTTTTCTTCAATGTTTGTACGATGTTTGTACGTTGAAGACGCGTCGAGCGCGTCCCGGGATCCCCACAGGGAACAGTACAGTGTACACAGTCAGGTCACCGTGTTTCTGTAGCCGTGCAAGCTCACTGTACTATGTAGACTGTAGGTTGTAGATCTACAATCAACACCAGCTCGAGCACCGTAGATCTACCGTGCAACCGCTTTTGGACGATCGTTTCAAGCTGCGCGTGCGCGACCCGAGCCTAGCTAGCCCTGCCTTTAATTTTTCGAAATCTGGGTCGAAACTTTTGAGGGGGGGGGGGTGCCCCCCGCCCCCCCCCCCCCCCCTTAACCTTTTGAGTCCGGGCCCATTGAAAACCTCTGCCACGCAGTACAAAAATGACAAAATTTTAAATTCACTCTATGTGAGCAAACTTGATTTCAAACGATTCTTTCATGTATCCTGAGCACAGAACTGATTTTGTTTTGGAAATACAACAAAAATTACAAAAGTTATGACCGTTTTCAGAAAGGTAGTTTTACGCTAATTTGGCGTTATATTTACAATATATACAGTATGTACATGATAACAGTGAACTGCTGTGCTCCTTTGCTCCAGCACCATCAAATTTGGCCATAGTCATACTCGGTGTGGTAGATTCCAAAGCAAGGCACTGAACACAGGCCTGGCTGCCCCGGACATGACATGCAGCACTCACGGCTCTCCCTGCGCCTGCCTCTCGCCCAGCAAACGACGCACCGCTTCAGCGGCTTTTCCTTCTTGGGTGTTGGTGGGACAAATGCTGGATGGTGACGGCCAGTCAACCTGCTTGGGCTTTGGTGGTGAGTCTGTGTGCGAGTCGGTGCTGCTGCAACAACATCAGGATGGCGTCCTGGGGCAGCTGGGCATACTTGGGCTGGCTCCGCAATCTCTGCCGCTGCTGGTAGCGGTTCAACTACTGCTGCTGCTGTCGCTGCTGCCGGATGAGGTTCCGTTGGCTCAGCTGGAGCTGGTCCGGATGCTGTTGCTGTTGGTACTGCTGCTGGTGCTTCTGCTGCTGCAGGTGCTGCTGCTGCTGCTGCCGCTGTTGGCGCTGCTGCTGCAGGTGCTGCTGCTGCCGCTGTTGGCGCTGCTGCTGTTGGTGCTGCTGCATCTAGATGTCGTCCCTTGACACCTTCGGCCAACAGCTCACTCATCGCAATTCGAATAAAATCATAGTGTTTTCGCTTGCCGCCAGCTTTCTGGTACAAGATGAACGCGTTCAGTAGCCCTTCCTCCAGGATATGTGTGCCGAGCTTTTTGTACCACTTGGTGGATTTGCGTGCAGCAGTGTAGTTTGAGAGCATGGCGTCGTTCCGGTCCACACCACCCCATGTACCGGTTGTAGTCATGGACTACCTGTAGCTTCTTGACAGCCTTTCCTTCTCGATCACGCTTGCCAGTTGGCACAGCATTGGCACGGTGCAAAGTGGAGAGGAACATGACTTCCTTTGTGTCCTGAAGCTTTACGACAAGCGCTCCTTGCGAGCTACGGTAAGTGTATTCTGATTTCTTCAGCTGCTTATAGCCAGTCAGTCGCTTCGGCAAACCAACCCGGTTTTTGCGGATGGTGCCGCATACACCGGTCTGGTGCTGACTGAGGTACTTGGCGAGTGGCAGGCTGGAATACCAATTGTCCACATACAGGTGGTGTCCCTGATTCTCAAGTGGAATCATCAGCTTCGCGACGACAGCGCCCGATGCTCCCAGCTGCTTCACCATGTCCGGGCTGAGATTGACATTATCTTTGCCGACGTACACAATGAAGTTATACATATATCCAGAATCCTCGCACAGGGCAAAAATCTTGATACCAAATCGAGCACGCTTAGATGGAATAAATTGGCGAAAGCTCAGTCGGCCCTTCCACGCCACCAATTCCTCGTCGATGCAGATGGTTTTGCGTGGCGTGTACACTGCCTGAAAACGATCGATAAACAGATCTAACAGGCGGCGAATTTTCCGTAGCTTGTCAGCTTCGTCCGGTGCAGCGTTGTCCGAGAAATGCAGAAACATGAGGATACTCATGAATCTGTCCCGCTTCATGGCAGCCGAGAACGATGGCGTGGAAATCAGTGCATCCTTACTCCAGTACTGGTCCAGTGCTGGCTTCCAGAGAATGCCTGTCGTCAGATAGAGCGCCAGGAAGATCTTCATTTCGGACATGGTCACCGGCTTCCAGCTCCGAGCAAGGGCGCGCGGTGCCAGGGTTTCCAGATTAGCGTCTATGTACCGTCGGGCAAAGCGATTGGTCTCGTCAACAAGTAGACTCCACATAGCATCGGTGAAGTACAAGCGCACATACTCGTATGGAGTCGCATCGTCAGGCATTTCCACTTGCATGCCAGGTGTGCCAGTGAACTGAGGTAGCAGAGGTGTGTTATCTTCTTTTTTCCAAATACCTACATGTGTGGCACATATGTAAAGAGATACCTAAATATACCATAGTGTAGTCTGTAGCCAGTACACGCATTGCACATCAAGTCGTGATAATTTTCAAATTTTCAAATTTTCACATTGCAAATATTTATTCTCCAAGTCGTCAAATTTATTCTTACCTTCAGAACCATCGTCATGGGCGCTCAGATTCTCGGTGGCAAGGACATGGCTCTTGCATGAAAGGTCCTCGTCGCTCTCAATCTCCCCGCTCGCGGCACTGGCAGCGCCGTCACCTACGTCGTGTTGATCGCGCTCGTCGCCGTGCGTCACACCAATATCGTCAGGCGAACCAGGTATCGATACGAGATCCGGGAGCGACTCCTCGTCACTCCCGTCGCCAGAATCGAAGCTATCATCCCCTGACCACGGCTCGACATCGCTGTCAGGATCCATGAAAACCTCCTGGAGGGCCTCTTCCGCGGCAAACCTACGACGAGCCATCTCTACAGATCGGCCAAGCCAAATTTCAATTTTTTGAAATGTATGCACGCGCATGTAACTCCAGTTCAAACTTACGGAGCGACTCGCAGTTTTTTTTATACTGTACTCGTACATACTAGGAGTCCACTGTGCAGCGGTACAGCTTAGATCGACGCCACGGAAGAACAGCATAATCGATGTAGTACCGTACAGACTCGTGACGTTCTAGAACGTCACGCGTGTCACAGTGGCAGTGGTCATGACGTGTCAGAACGTCACGCGTGCTCAAAGGGTTAACCCGCCACTGGTTAAGGTCCCTCGTCCAATTTTTATCCTACAGCATCAAAATATCCTATGACAAATGACAAATTCGCTGTAGTCATAGAATTGTTCAACAATCGCATAGCAGCCGTTTTTCCTCATTGAACAGTGTCATCAACAAAAGGACACCTCTCATCAATACAAATAATAACGATCATCAGGCTCTCAGAATTCTGAATGAGGTGACTTTTGAAACGTTATAACCGGATTTTGATGAAATATGTCAAAGTTTCTCTTATCCTTGGCTCTCACTTGAAAGCTGTTGAGAGGGTAACTGGCAGTAGAATAGTAAGTCCGAATAATTTCCCAAGAGTCACCCTGGTCCAAAGGTACAACCTGATAACGATCTGATCAGGACCTTGAGAAGGTCAATTAACAAACACACCACACAGATAGATTACATACCGACACATGTTGGCACAGGTGTGTTTGTGGTTGCATCCATGCAAGTGACAGTGGTGCTGCCAGATAGCAGGTATCCAGTGTTGCATGACGCCGTGTATACAGGAGCAGTACCCGTTATTAAGCCGTTAGCTAGTGTTGGCGCAGGACAACTGTATGCTAGAGATGAGAACAAACACAAATATACAAACACACGAACAACCAGAAAAATACATGAGCCAGAGCACGCTAAAATTGGACCACAGACCAAAAATTTGATGTTCAGTTTTTGTTCAAAAACGATCAAACACACCTCATGTTCACTGTCTAAAGGTTTTAGATTGATCTGACATGTCTAAGTGTTGCTACAATGGTATTATATGCAGCAATGTTGAACTGGCGAAATTATATTTAAAACAATGGGATTGTCATCTTTGTATACAGTTGATATGTCCCTTGGTTCATCCTTTCTGGGTCAGTTTTTCTATAGCATGAGCTGACAGGTACTCCGCCACATCCAAAGTTTCTATAGGCAGCTGAGCTGGGTGTCCGAAATACCTCCTGGTTGGAACACCACTGGAGAACCACCAGCGAAACACGGTCAAAATCTGCAGACGTCCCAAGAAGTTGGTACTCCACATACTCTCCATCGCACTCAAACTGTACTTTCAGATACTGTATACACTGCTGCGCACAGTCTTTCTCAACATACTCAACGTTGCACTCATATTCTCCACACCAAAGCCCATTTGCACACGGTTTTCTCCGGTCGCCAGAGAGTACTGCTTTCGCTGCCTACTGCTTGTTCTAGCGAATGTTCCGCATAAGGGTATTCAAATTATCGACTTCAGGGAGCAGCAGAGCCCATTGATTGTTTTGCACTTGCAACCAATACTGGCATTGTCCCGGATATATGCAGCGATGTCCACACTGGCCAAATCATTGGCCGACTCACCTCCCAAGTCAGTGTTGCATACCGAAATACAGTATACAAACAAACAACATTGTCGATGCCAATCTATTGCCAGGTTGTCATCAGACTAGAAATCCTCGTCACTACAGATCGTGGACCTACCAGCGTTAAATTTTTTACGTTCGATAAAAGTGTCGTCTTCAAAATGACTCTTCGCTGTAGCCATCATCGTCTTACTCCTGTTTCCGATGCAGATACTCAAAATAATTCATCCTGCGCATGGAGTGCGAAGATGTCGTCTTCTTCCGCTCCGCAGGACATTAGGCTCTTCCTTCAATACATTGATGACAATCAATTTTACGCGACTCAGCGCATCATGAAATACAAAATCGAACAAAGAAATTTATTTGCAACAAAGAAATGCATCCGGAACATTCCATTTGACCGAAAAGAGCAACAACAGCGACTCGAGTTGCATGCACTGCACTTCGTATTTTTTCCCGCGAAACTTAAATCTCGATTTTCTCAAACTTTTTCCAAAAAAGCTGTGGTCATGTTTTAGCACGCTCTGGCTCACATAGTGAAGAAAAATACACACACGCGTATGCACACATATGCAGATTCGTTTTCATGAAGATCCAACTCACCTAACCATACATTCAACCGCTAATTTAGGAACCAAAGAAACAAAGTAGTGGGTAATAAAGAAGAAACAGTAAAAAAAAAAAAAAAAAAAAAATTCACGGTTCGCGTGAGACTCGGCCAAAGGCCCAGTTTTCCGCATCCGCAGGAACGCCACCACCCTCTTGGATCAAGGCGCAGATGCAGTAAAAAAAGTTGAAAAAAACATTTTCACTGACTGGAAGTTAATCGTGAGGTAGATGCAATCTAGGCTGCCGAGTAGGAGTAAACAAAGATGGTTGGCCACAAACAGCTGGCCACAACATTCAAATTGTGTTTTCAAATGCAAGATCATAACGTGAAGCAACTTGGAAGAATTAGTATGTATGCGAAGTGTATCGGGGGATTCATGCAGGGCGATAGTGCGGGTTCGAATCCAAGGTTATGTCTTAAAATAATAGGAGAAATGAAAAATTTATAAAATCCCCATGCATTTTTTTGCCTAGGTCATCAAGGCAAAAAAGCATAGCGTAGGGCCCTAAGCTTCCAAGCTCTCTCGTCCACGGTTTTACAAGAATAACCCTTCCCCACCGGCAAATAGACAATGAGAGGACATTAGACCCACAATAGAGAACAAGGTGAAGGTGGTTGCTACAGAGCAGCCATGTTGCTGAGTCGGCAGCAACTCCACTGGACATTGGTATCAGAATAAGGATACCACAAGAGTTCCAGAAAAGTGGAGGAGAAATAGAACTATAGACGAAGATTCTCCCCCCCCCCCCCCCCAACGATAATAATAATACAAGAGATTTGATTCGGGATCGTCATCTAATTCTCAGCAATCGGCGTAAGAGTTACTTCTAGGCGCCTAAATTGTCCAAACTTTCAGCGTGTTTTGGCCACTGCACTAGTAGCACTTTAACCCTTTCAGTGCCAAGGACGATATAACTTGTCCTACAGACCCCCACACGATTGGCCAAGAACGAGATATCTCGTCCTCGTAGTGCGCACTACTATATCTCACCGGCCATGCTCTACAATCTAGCTTGGCCGATTGTGGCTCTTCGAGGGGAAACTAGGGGTTTCCCTACTGAACAAGACCTCACTCACTGTGTTTGAGAAAGTAAGGGCGCGGGAGCATACATTCAGAGCGCTCGGGCGAAAACATATTTCGATTCAGAAACAATTGGACGGAACATACTTTAGGTCTCTCTAGCTGTCACTCAGACACGGCGAGTCGCCGAATATCGGCTGAAGAGGTGCTCAAGTCCATCATGGACTCGGACATTGATGACTGGAGCTGCGAAAGTGAAGGCGATGACTCGGATGCGGACATAGCCGTCAGCGATCGTGACGGAACAAATTTCGCGGACAAGTCCGCCGTGGTCGATGTCGTACCAACTGACTTGGTCGCCTTGGACGGCCCTGACGATATAGGAGATGTCGATGTCGAGTTTGAGCAGACCGCAGGACAACAAGTTGGTTTGAGGTGATACGACTAATTTAAAGAAAATCATGAAAATGGCCCGGCCAACAGCGTACATCTGGCCTGGCACTGAAAGGGTTAACTAGTTGCTGCAACTCCACCACGGTACGTTTTATTTAGTGGCATGGTCGTTGACTGCATTGGCTTTGAAATTGCTGGTCGAAGACTAAAACATGCTAGCGCTCAATCCTTAACAGTGGCGTGTCCAGGATTTTGCTGAGGGCGGGGGGGGGGGGGGGGGTTGCGGCCGGGATTTGGGGTGGGGGTAGATGACATCATGCTACTGCCCCAGGTCAGCAATTTTTTAAAGCCGATGTCAAGGAGCCGTAAATCTCACACACCACGAGCAGTATTTCTGTACATGCAGCAATATTGTACATAATCATCGTCAGGGGCAACGTCGGAACCGTACCTAACGTTAGGTACGGGCAACCACGTCAAGTACAATTTACTCGTGGAGTTGGTGGCCCTCTGAATATTTTCAACTTTAGAGCACAAATCAGTGCCTTTTGTTTATTCCCAGGGTAGAGCTACCATGCCCGGGACAAATAGTGATACGGTCAATACCGTTTGTAGTGACCGTAGCGTGTCCGACGCCCCTGATTGTAAACTGTTACTTCTAATTTGCCATTATAATGTGAGCGAAGCAATTTATGCGAGTCCAACGATTTCTCACTGCTCACAGCATTTTTTACATAGGCAGTGGTACCATGTCCACTTGTCACCGTGCGCTGTTCTTCATCATGTTCTGGCTGCTCGCTGATAACAGGTGCTTCCACGTCTGGCGGAGTGTGACTGTCAGTCCGCTCCGAAAGTTCAACTGGAATAACAGCGACTTGAACTTCATTACTCCCACTGTTTCCTGTTGGAGCGGCAGCAAGAGTTGCGCCGCCACAGGTACGCTTTGCAAAAAAAACATCCAGGCTCTGCTGGCTAGAGCTTGGCCTTATGCGATGTCGCTGAGACATCGAAGAAAAGTCTTCGAGTCAACCAAACACGATTTGAACGAGGATGATTGCCTGGACCCTTGGCATTCGAATCGTGTTTTGGTTGACTCGAAGACTTTTCTTCAATGTTTGTACGATGTTTGTACGTTGAAGACGCGTCGAGCGCGTCCCGGGATCCCCACAGGGAACAGTACAGTGTACACAGTCAGGTCACCGTGTTTCTGTAGCCGTGCAAGCTCACTGTACTATGTAGACTGTAGGTTGTAGATCTACAATCAACACCAGCTCGAGCACCGTACATCTACCGTGCAACCGCTTTTGGACGATCGTTTCAAGCTGCGCGTGCGCACCCGAGCCTAGCTAGCCCTGCCTTTAATTTTTCGAAATCTGGGTCGAAACTTTTGAGGGGGGGGGGGGGGTGCCCCCCGCCACCCCCCCCCCCTTAACCCGCCACTGGTTCCCTCGTCCAATTTTTATCCTACAGCATCAAAATATCCTATGACAAATGACAAATTCGCTGTAGTCATAGAATTGTTCAACAATCGCATAGCAGCCGTTTTTCCTCATTGAACAGTGTCATCAACAAAAGGACACCTCTCATCAATACAAATAATAACGATCATCAGGCTCTCAGAATTTTGAATGAGGTGACTTTTGAAACGTTATAACCGGATTTTGATGAAATATGTCAAAGTTTCTCTTATCCTTGGCTCTCACTTGAAAGCTGTTGAGAGGGTAACTGGCAGTAGAATAGCAAGTCCGAATAATTTCCCAAGAGTCACCCTGGTCCAAAGGTACAACCTGATAACGATCTGATCAGGACCTTGAGAAGGTCAATTAACAAACACACCACACAGATAGATTACATACCGACACATGTTGGCACAGGTGTGTTTGTGGTTGCATCAATGCAAGTGACAGTGGTGCTGCCAGATAGCAGGTATCCATGTTGCATGACGCCGTGTTAACAGGGAGCAGTACCCGTTATTAAGCCGTTAGCTAGTGTTGGCGCAGGACAACTGTATGCTAGAGATAAAACAAACACAAATATACAAACACACGAACAACCAGAAAAATACATGAGCCAGAGCACGCTAAAATATGACCACAGACCAAAATTTGATTTTCAGTTTTTTGTTCAAAAACGATCAAACACACCTAATATTCACTGTCTAAAAGTTTTAGATTGATCTGACATGTCTAAGTGTTGCTACAATGGTATTATATGCAGCAATGTTGAACTGGCGAAATTCTATTTAAAACAATGGGATTTTCATCTTTGTATACAGTTGATATGTCCCTTGGTTCATCCTTTCTGGGTCAGTTTTTCTATAGCATGAGCTGACAGGTACTCCGCCACATCCAAAGTTTCTATAGGCAGCTGAGCTGGGTGTCCGAAATACCTCCTGGTTGGAACACCACTGGAGAACCACCAGCGAAACACGGTCAAAATCTGTAGACGTCCCAAGAAGTTGGTACTCCACATACTCTCCATCGCACTCAAACTGTACTTTCAGATACTGTATACACTGCTGCGCACAGTCTTCCTCAACATACTCAACGTTGCACTCATATTCTCCACACCAATGCCCATCTGCACACGGTTATCTCCGGTCGCCAGGGAGTACAGCTTTCGCTTCCTACTGCTTGTTCTAGCGAATGTTCCGCATAAGGGTATTCAAATTATCGACTTCAGGGAGCAGCAGAGCCCATTGATTGTTTTTGCACTTGCAACCAATACTGGCATTGTCCCGGATATATGCAGCGATGTCCACACTGGCCAAATCATTGGCCGACTCACCTCCCAAGTCAGTGTTGCATACTGAAATACAGTATACAAACAAACAACATTGTCGATGCCAATCTATTGCCAGGTTGTCATCAGACTAGAAATCCTCGTTACTGCAGATCGTGGAGCTACCAGCGTTAACCTTTTACGTTCGATAAAAGTGTCGTCCTCAAAATGACTCTTCGCTGTAGCCATCATCGTCTTCCTTCTGTTTCCGATGCAGATACTCAAAAGAATTCATCCTGCGGCTGTAGTGCGAGGATGTCGTCTTCTTCCGCTCCGCAGGACATTAGGCTCTTCCTTCAATACATTGATGACGATCAATTTTACGCGACTCAGCGCATCATGAAATACAAACTCGAACAAATAAATTTATTTGCAACAAAGAAATGCATCCGGAACATTCCATTCGACCGAAAAGAGCAACAACAGCGACTCGAGTTGCATGCACTGCACTTCGTATTTTTCCCGCGAAACTTAAATCTCGATTTTCTCAAACTTTTTCCAAAAAAAGCTGTGGTCATGTTTTAGTACGCGCTGGCTCACATAGTGAAGAAAAATACACACACGCGTATACACACATATGCAGATTCGTTTTCCTGAAGATCCAACTCACCTAACCATACATCCAACCGCTAATTTAGCAACCAAAGAAACAAAGTAGTGGGTAATAAATAAGAAACAGTAAAAAGAGTCGGCGTGGAGAAAGCAATTTTATTAGTGCAATTAGGAGTATAATCGATGCAGACATGGCCAGACAACAACGAGTTCATGGAATTTTTAAGGATTTTTATGTTATTCAAAATCGATTTTCGTGAGATATTTAGTGCAATACTATCCACGCCGACTCTTTAAATACCTTAAGCGGAGATACAATAGTGAACAGATAGTTGTTCTGAACAAAGTCTTGCGGAAACGCCATGTTTGTCGTAGTATTGCACTAAATATCTCACGAAAATCGATTTTGAATAACATAAAAATCCTTAAAAATTCCATGAAGTCGTTGTTGTCTGGCCATGTCTGCATCGATTATACTCCTAATTGCACTAATAAAATTGCTTTCTCCACGCCGACTCTTTAAATACCTTAAGCGGAGATACAATAGTGAACAGATAGTTGTTCTGAACAAAGTCTTGCGGAAACGCCATGTTTGTCGTAGTATTGCACTAAATATCTCACGAAAATCGATTTTGAATAACATAAAAATCCTTAAAAATTCCATGAACTCGTTGTTGTCTGGCCATGTCTGCATCGATTATACTCCTAATTGCACTAATAAAATTGCTTTCTCCACGCCGACTCTTTAACCTCTTTAGCACGACGCTACCTGAGCGCGCCCCACGCGACAACACCTGTAAAAGTCGCATTTTCCCATGAAAGTACTAGCTGCTCAAGGATCGATAACTTTACCTTCCCTTGGACGAATTCCACGATCTTGAGCTTCCTGGAAAGGTCTTGAGACGAGTGACAAACTGGTGTCAAACCTAGCTCGGAGCGAAACCAAAACCCCGTGCTACAGTCTGGCAAACTTCATCCACGCGCTCGACAGACTTGAGCACGGCCAAGACTAACCAAGCTCAAATATTCAGCTGCCATTTCGGTCTCCTTGCTCGTATCGAGCTCAAATTTTTTGTGAGGGACTCACGGGATCCACTACCATCATTTGAATCTTGTTTCCATGGCAGCAGGTAGCGCACAAGTGATCCATGATGGAAAATACGCGTTCTGCAGACTGCGCAAATAAATCGAGTTGAAATTTGCCGTGTCGAGTCGCATATCTCAACAACCGGTGGTCGCATCGCTTCGGCGATTGTTTCTATCGCCAGCTGAGAGTTTTCTCTTGCAGATACATGTTTCGATTGTGAGAATCGACCAAGTATTGAGTGAGTTACGATAGTTTGAACAAGTCACTATGGACTCAACACGGACCCCACGACTATGAGATGCGCGTTCTGCAGACTGCGCAAATAATCGAGTTGAAATTTGCCGTGTCGAGTCGCATATCTCACAACCGGTGGTCGCATCGCTTCGGCGATTGTTTCTATCGCCAGCTGAGAGTTTTCTCTTGCAGATACATGTTCGATTGTGAGAATCGACCAAGTATTGAGTGAGTTACGATAGTTTGAACAAGTCACTATGGACTCAACACGGACCCCACGACTATGAGATGCGCGTTCTGCAGACTGCGCAAATAAATCGAGTTGAAATTTGCCGTGTCGAGTCGCATATCTCAACAACCGGTGGTCGCATCGCTTCGGCGATTGTTTCTATCGCCAGCTGAGAGTTTTCTCTTGCAGATACATGTTTCGATTGTGAGAATCGACCAAGTATTGAGTGAGTTACGATAGTTTGAACAAGTCACTATGGACTCAACACGGACCCCACGACTATGAGATGCAGGTTCACTGTACAGTGTACAGCGCGCGTCGTACTAGTACGACGGCCGTGGGGCATGCAACTCATGTGCGTCGTAGACGCTCGCGCTAAAGGGGTTAAATACCTTAAGCGGAGATACAATAGTGAACAGATAGTGTTCTGAACAAAGTCTTGCGGAAACGCCATGTTTGTCGTAGTATTGCACTAAATATCTCACGAAATCGATTTTGAATAACATAAAAATCCTAAAAATTCCATGAACTCGTTGTTGTCTGGCCATGTCTGCATCGATTATACTCCTAATTGCACTAATAAAACAGTAAAAAACGTTGAAAAAAACATTTTCACTGACTGGAAGAAAATCGTGAGGTAGATAGAATCTAGGCTGCCGAGAAGAAGTAAACAAAGATGGCTGACCACAAACAGCTGGCCACGACATTCAAATTGTGTTTTCAAAATTCAAGATCATAACGTGAAGCAACTTGGAAGAATTAGTATGTATGCGAAGTGTATCGGGGGATTCATGCAGGGCGATAGTGCGGGTTCGAATCCAAGGTTATGTCTTAAAATAATAGGAGAAATGAAAAATTCAAAAAACATCCCCATGCATTTTTTGCCTAGGTCATCAAGGCAAAAAAGCATAGCGTAGGGCCCTGAGCTTCCAAGCTCTCTCGTCCACGGTTTTACAAGAATAACCCTTCCCCACCGGCAAATAGACAATGAGAGGACATTAGACCCACAATAGAGAACAAGGTGAAGGTGGTTGCTACAGAGCAGCCATGTTGCTGAGTCGGCAGCAACTCCACTGGTTATTGGTATCAGAATAAGGATACCACAAGAGTACCAGAAAAGTGGAGAAGAAATAGAACTATAGACGAAGATCCCCCCCCCCCCCCCCCCAAATGATAATAATAATACAAGAGATTTGATTCGGGGATCGTCATCTAATTCTCGGCAATCGGCGTAAGAGTTACTTCCAGGCGCCTAAATTGTCCAAACTTTCAGCGTGTTTTGGCCACTGCACTAGTAGCACTTTAACCCTTTCAGTGCCAAGGACGATATAACTTGTCCTACAGACCCCCACACGATTGGCCAAGAACGAGATATCTCGTCCTCGTAGTGCGCACTACTATATCTCACCGGCCATGCTCTACAATCTAGCTTGGCCGATTGTGGCTCTTCGAGGGGAAACTAGGGGTTTCCCCTACTGAACAAGACCTCACTCACTGTGTTTGAGTAAGTAAGGGCGCGGGAGCATACATTCAGAGTGCTCGGGCGAAAAACATATTTCGATTCAGAAACAATTGGACGGAACATACTTTAGGTCTCTCTAGCTGTCACTCAGACACGGCGAGTCGCCGGATATTGACTGAAGAGGTGCTCAAGTCCATCATGGACTCGGACATCGATGACTGGAGATGCGAAAGTGAAGGAGATGACTCGGATGCGGACATAGCCGTCAGCGATCATGACGGAACAAATTTCGCGGACAAGTCCGCCGTGGTCGATGTCGTACCAACTGCCTTGGTCGCCTTGGACGGCCCTGACGATATAGGAGATGTCGATGTCGAGTTTGAGCAGACCGCAGGACAACAAGTTGGTTTGAGGTGATACGACTAATTTAAAGAAAATCATGAAAATGGCCCGGCCAACAGCGTACATCTGGCCTGGCACTGAAAGGGTGAACTAGTTGCTGCAACTCCACCACGGTACGTTTTATTTAGTGGCATGGTCGTTGTCTGCATTGGCTTTGAAATTGCTGGTCGAAGACTAAAACATGCTAGCGCTCAATCCTTAACAGTGGCGTGTCCAGGATTTTGCTGAGGGGGGGGGGGGGTTGCGGCCGGGATATGGGGTGGGGGTAGATGACATCATGCTACTGCCCCAGGTCAGCAATTTTTTAAAGCCGATGTCAAGGAGCCGTAAATCTCACACACCACGAGCAGTATTTCTGTACATGCAGCAACATTGTACATAATCATCGTCAGGGGCAATGTCGGAAGGTATTTTAGTTAGGTAAGGGCAACCACGTCAAGTACAATTTACTCGTGGAGTTGGTGGCTCCTCTGAATATTTTCAAACTTTTAGAGCACAAATCAGTGCCTTTTGTTTATTCCCAGGGTAGAGCTAGCATGCCCGGGACAAATAGTGGTACGGTCAATACCGTTTGAAGTGACCGTAGCGTGTCCGACGCCCCTGATTGTAAACTGTTACTCCTAATTTGCCATTATAATGTGAGCGAAGCAATTTATGCGAGTCCAACGATTTCTCACTGCTCACAGCATTTTTACATAGGCAGTGGTACCATGTCCACTTGTCACCGTGCGCTGTTCTTCATCATGTTCTGGCTGCTCGCTGATAACAGGTGCTTCCACGTCTGGCGGAGTGTGACTGTCAGTCCGCTCCGAAAGTTCAACTGGAATAACAGCGACTTGAACTTCATTACTCCCACTGTTTCCTGTTGGAGCGGCAGCAAGAGTTGCGCCGCCACAGGTACGCTTTGCAAAAAAACATCCAGGCTCTGCTGGCTAGAGCTTGGCCTTATGGGATGTCGCTGAGACATCGAAGAAAAGTCTTCGAGTCAACCAAAACACGATTTGAACGAGGATGATTGCCTGGACCCTTGGCATTCGAATCGTGTTTTGGTTGACTCGAAGACTTTTCTTCAATGTTTGTACGATGTTTGTACGTTGAAGACGCGTCGAGCGCGTCCCTGGATCCCCACAGGGAACAGTACAGTGTACACAGTCAGGTCGCCGTGTTTCTGTAGCCGTGCAAGCTCACGGTACTATGCAGACTGTAGGTTGTAGATCTACAATCAACACCAGCTCGAGCACCGTAGATCTACCGTGCAGCCGCTTTTGGACGATCGTTTCAAGCTGCGCGTGCGCGACCCGAGCCTAGCTAGCCCTGCCTTTAATTTTTCGAAATCTGGGTCGAAACCTTTGAGGGGGGGGGGGTGCCCCCCGCCCCCCCCCCCCCCCCCCCCCCCCCCCCGGCCCCCCTTAACCCGCCACTGGTTAAGGTCCCTCGTCCAATTTTTATCCTACAGCATCAAAATATCTTATGACAAATGACAAATTCGCTGTAGTCATAGAATTGTTCAACAATCGCATAGCAGCCGTTTTTCCTCATTGAACAGTGTCATCAACAAAAGGACACCTCTCATCAATACAAATAATAACGATCATCAGGCTCTCAGAATTTTGAATGAGGTGACTTTTGAAACGTTATAACCGGATTTTGATGAAATATGTCAAAGTTTCTCTTATCCTTGGCTCTCACTTGAAAGCTGTTGAGAGGGTAACTGGCAGTAGAATAGTAAGTCCGAATAATTTCCCAAGAGTCACCCTGGTCCAAAGGTACAACCTGATAACGATCTGATCAGGACCTTGAGAAGGTCAATTAACAAACACACCACACAGATAGATTACATACCGACACATGTTGGCACAGGTGTGTTTGTGGTTGCATCCATGCAAGTGACAGTGGTGCTGCCAGATAGCAGGTATCCAGTGTTGCATGACGCCGTGTATACAGGAGCAGTACCCGTTATTAAGCCGTTAGCTAGTGTTGGCGCAGGACAACTGTATGCTAGAGATGAGAACAAACACAAATATACAAACACACGAACAACCAGAAAAATACATGAGCCAGAGCACGCTAAAATATGACCACAGACCAAAAATTTGATGTTCAGTTTTTGTTCAAAAACGATCAAACACACCTAATGTTCACTGTCTAAAAGTTTTAGATTGATCTGACATGTCTAAGTGTTGCTACAATGGTATTATATGCAGCAATGTTGAACTGGCGAAATTCTATTTAAAACAATGGGATTGTCATCTTTGTATACAGTTGATATGTCCCTTGGTTCATCCTTTCTGGGTCAGTTTTTCTATAGCATGAGCTGACAGGTACTCCGCCACATCCAAAGTTTCTATAGGCAGCTGAGCTGGGTGTCCGAAATACCTCCTGGTTGGAACACCACTGGAGAACCACCAGCGAAACACGGTCAAAACCTGTAGACGTCCCAAGAAGTTGGTACTCCACATACTCTCCATCGCACTCAAACTGTACTTTCAGATACTGTATACACTGCTGCGCACAGTCTTCCCCAACATACTCAACGTTGCACTCATATTCTCCACACCAAAGCCCACCTGCACACGGTTTTCTCCGGTCGCCAGAGAGTACAGCTTTCGCTTCCTACTGCTTGTTCTAGCGAATGTTCCGCATAAGGGTATTCAAATTATCAACTTCAGGGAGCAGCAGAGCCCATTGATTGTTTTTGCACTTGCAACCAATACTGGCATTGTCCCAGATATATGCAGCGATGTCCACACTGGCCAAATCATTGGCCGACTCACCTCCCAAGTCAGTGTTGCATACTGAAATACAGTAGCCAAACAAACAACATTGTCGATGCCAATCTATTGCCAGGTTGTCATCAGACTAGAAATCCTCGTTACTGCAGATCGTGGAGCTACCAGCGTTAACTTTTTTACGTTCGATAAAAGTGTCGTCCTCAAAATGACTCTTCGCTGTAGCCATCATCGTCTTCCTTCTGTTTCCGATGCAGATACTCAAAATAATTCATCCTGCGGCTGGAGTGCGAGGATGTCGTCTTCTTCCGCTCCGCAGGACATTAGGCTCTTCCTTCAATACATTGATGACGATCAATTTTACGCGACTCAGCGCATCATGAAATACAAACTCGAACAAATAAATTTATTTGCAACAAAGAAATGCATCCGGAACATTCCATTCGACCGAAAAGAGCAACAACAGAGTTGCATGCACTGCACTTCGTATTTTTTCCCGCGAAACTTAAATCTCGATTTTCTCAAACTTTTTCCAAAAAAGCTGTGGTCATGTTTTAGTACGCGCTGGCTCACATAGTGAAGAAAAATACACACACGCGTATACACACATATGCAGATTCGTTTTCATGAAGATCCAACTCACCTAACCATACATCCAACCGCTAATTTAGGAACCAAAGAAACAAAGTAGTGGGTAATAAATAAGAAACAGTAAAAAACGTTGAAAAAAACATTTTCACTGACTGGAAGAAAATCGTGAGGTAGATGGAATCTAGGCTGCCGAGAAGAAGTAAACAAAGATGGCTGACCACAAACAGCTGGCCACGACATTCAAATTGTGTTTTCAAATTCAAGATCATAACGTGAAGCAACTTGGAAGAATTAGTATGTATGCGAAGTTTATCGGGGGATTCATTCAGGGCGATAGTGCGGGTTCGAATCCAAGGTTATGTCTTAAAATAATAGGAGAAATGAAAAATTCAAAAAACATCCCCATGCATTTTTTGCCTAGGTCATCAAGGCAAAAAAGCATAGCGTAGGGCCCTGAGCTTCCAAGCTCTCTCGTCCACGGTTTTACAAGAATAACCCTTCCCCACCGGCAAATAGACAATGAGAGGACATTAGACCCACAATAGAGAACAAGGTGAAGGTGGTTGCTACAGAGCAGCCATGTTGCTGAGTCGGCAGCAACTCCACTGGACATTGGTATCAGAATAAGGATACCACAAGAGTACCAGAAAAGTGGAGAAGAAATAGAACTATAGACGAAGATCCCCCCCCCCCCCCCCCAATGATAATAATAATACAAGAGATTTGATTCGGGATCGTCATCTAATTCTCAGCAATCGGCGTAAGAGTTACTTCCAGGCGCCTAAATTGTCCAAACTTTCAGCGTATTTTGGCCACTGCACTAGTAGCACTTTAACCCTTTCAGTGCCAAGGACGATATAACTTGTCCTACAGACCCCCACACGATTGGCCAAGAACGAGATATCTCGTCCTCGTGGTGCGCACTACTATATCTCACCGGCCATGCTCTACAATTTAGCTTGGCCGATTTTGGCTCTTCGAGGGGAAACTAGGGGTTTCCCCTACTGAACAAGACCTCACTCACTGTGTTTGAGTAAGTAAGGGCGCGGGAGCATACATTCAGAGCGCTCGGGCGAAAACATATTTCGATTCAGAAACAATTGGACGGAACATACTTTAGGTCTCTCTAGCTGTCACTCAGACACGGCGAGTCGCCGGATATTGGCTGAAGAGGTGCTCAAGTCCATCATGGACTCGGACATCGATGACTGGAGCTGCGAAAGTGAAGGCGATGACTCGGATGCGGACATAGCCGTCAGCGATCGTGACGGAACAAATTTCGCGGACAAGTCCAACGTGGTTGATGTTGTACCAACTGCCTTGGTCGCCTTGGACGGCCCTGACGATATAGGAGATGTTGATGTCGAGTTTGAGCAGAGCGCAGGACAACAAGTTGGTTTGAGGTGATACGACTAATTTAAAAAAAATCATGAAAATGGCCCGGCCAACAGCGTACATCTGGCCTGGCACTGAAAGGGTTAACTAGTTGCTGCAACTCCACCACGGTACGTTTTATTTAGTGGCATGGTCGTTGTCTGCATTGGCTTTGAAATTGCTGGTCGCAGACTAAGACATGCTAGCGCTCAATCCTTAACAGTGGCGTGTCCAGGATTTTGCTTAGGGGGGAGGGGGGGGGGGTTGCGGCCGGGATATGGGGTGGGGGTAGATGACATCATGCTACTGCCCCAGATCAGCCATTTTTTAAAGCCGATGTCAAGGAGCCGTAAATCTCACACACCACGAGCAGTATTTCTGTACATGCAGCAATATTGTACATAATTATCGTCAGGGGCAACGTCGGAAGGTATTTTAGGGAGGTACGGGCAACCACGTCAAGTACAATTTACTCGTGGAGTTGGTGGCTCCTCTGAAAATTATCAAAATTTAGAGCACAAATCAGTGCCTTTTGTTTATTCCCAGGGTAGAGCTACCATGCCCGGGACAAATGAGGCATCGGCAGCAAGAACCGGGGTACTGGCGATTTTTCAAAATGCCAATATTTGCGAAAAACCGAACCGATGTCGTTTTTTAGTCACCGTGATCAAAGCAGAAAGACTTCTTGCGATATCGCTTTGAAAGTGCCCTTCTCTTGATGGCTTCGCTATAATTTGTTGTCATCGCCGTTGTAGTTTATCCACCAAGCACTTGGGATGTCCAGGTAGGCGTTTTCAGCCACCATGGAGGCGTTTGCGCTCTGGGTAGCGTCTGCATATCATGCGCTCAAAAGAGAGCGGAACAAATAATTTCTTGGCGGAACGATCCCGTCACAAATTCTTGATGGAGAACGAGCGACTAGAATATTTGGCAGTTGGACCTCCAGAGATACTCCGCTACCTGCGATAGTCCCCCACAAGAAGGATCAGATGAAAGTGAAGAGGTTTCGCTCAGATGACAAGCCATCAGCGGAGGCAGCGCAGACGATGAGTTTGAGAGCTCCGTGACACGAAGTGGCGACGCGGACAGCAGCGCTGAGAGTGACGAACGAGATTCAATACTCCGTGGCGACTATTCGCAGCTGGATAAGTTAGTTGGTGAGATACGGAGACAGCCCTGAATGAACTAAACCTTACTTGATACAAGATATTTTGTGAATAAAATTGTTGAAAGTATACATGCACGATTGCGGTGCGCATGAAATTTGTCACAGTATAATGCATGTATCTACGAGCTGCTGTGCGTAGGAGAGCAAGACATGCTTGGTGGATGTATCTGGCTTGGCCCAGCATGCATATTCTAGTCTTGTACTAAGTTGCAGATTCTTCCCAGCCATGTAAATCGTCAGTTACTTGGCTTCTTTCTGTCTGACAAGTCTGCATACAACACCAGACCTGCACATGACAGGGATTGAGTTTTCAAGTAACATTGCAGCAAGTGCAGGCAACAATGTTACTATAAACTAGTACAATATCAACTAGAGTACTCTGTGCTTCCCTGAAGACCTATAAATATGCTAAATTATTCTCAGTCACTCCATTAGAGCTAGCTGTAACTGCGTCCCATTTTGCCTTTTTTGCTGACCATTTTTGTTGACCGTGACCCATCATTTCGGGCGTTCTTTTTACCACCTTGGAAGGTGCCCAGAGCTCCAAAATTTGGCCCATAGATCACTCATTTAGTGGACAGTTCAAAGCCATCAAAAACTCATTTTCGCCAAATATCACCTAACCCTGGTTTTTGCTGCCCATGCCTCAAATAGTGGTATGGTCAATACCGTTCGTAGTGACCCTAGCGTGTCCGACGCCCCTGATTGTAAACTGTTACTTCTAATTTGCCGGCTCTGCTGGCTAGAGCTTGGCCTTATGGGATGTCGCTGAGACATCGAAGAAAAGTCTTCGAGTCAACCAAAACACTATTTGAACGAAGATGATTGCCTGGACCCTTGGCATTCGAATCGTGTTTTGGTTGACTGGAAGACTTTTCTTCAATGTTTGTACGATGTTTGTACGTAGAAGACGCGTCGAGCGCGTCCCGGGATCCCCACAGGGAACAGTACAGTGTACACAGTCAGGTCACCGTGTTTCTGTAGCCGTGCAAGCTCACTGTACTATGTAGACTGTAGGTTGTAGATCTACAATCAACACCAGCTCGAGCACCGTAGATCTACCGTGCAACCGCTTTTGGACGATCGTTTCAAGCTGCGCGTGCGCGACCCGAGCCTAGCTAGCCCTGCCTTTCATTTTTCGAAATCTAGGTCGAAACTTTTGAGGGGGGGGGGGCGCCCCCTCCCCCCTTAACCCGCCACTGGTTAAGGTTTCTCGTCCAATTTTTATCCTACAGCATCAAAATATCCTCTGACAAATGACTTCCTTCGCTGTAGTCATAGAATTGTTCAACAATCGCATAGCAGTCGTTTTTCCTAATTGAACAGTGTCATCAACAAAAGGACACCTGTCATCAATACAAATAATAACGATCATCAGGCTCTCAGAATTTTGAATGAGGTGACTTTGGATACGATTATAACATGATTTTGATGAAAAATGTCAAAGTTTCTCTTATCCTTGGCTCTCACTTGAAAGCTGTTGAGAGGGTAACTGGCAGTAGAATAGTAAGTCCGAATAATTTCCCAAGAGTCACCCTGGTCCAAAGGTACAACCTGATAACGATCTGATCAGGACCTTGAGAAGGTCAATTAACAAACACACCACACAGATAGATTACATACCGACACATGTTGGTACAGGTGTGTTTGTGGTTGCATCCATGCAAGTGACAGTGGTGCTGCCAGATAGCTGATATCCAGTGTTGCATGACGCCGTGTATACAGGAGCAGTACCCGTTATTAAGCCGTTAGCTAGTGTTGGCGCAGGACAACTGTATGCTAGAGATGAGAACAAACACAAATATACAAACACACGAACAACCAGAAAAATACATGAGCCAGAGCACGCTAAAATATGACCACAGACCAAAAATTTGATTTTCAGTTTTTTGTTCAAAGACGATCAAACACACCTAATGTTCACTGTCTGAAAATTTTAGATTGATCTGAAATGTCTAAGTGTTGCTACAATGGTATTATATGCAGCAATGTTGAACTGGCGAAATTCTATTTAAAACAATGGGATTATCATCTTTGTATACAGTTGATATGTCCCTTGGTTCATCCTTTCTGGGTCAGTTTTTCATGAGCTGACAGGTACTCCGCCACATCCAAAGTTTCTATAGGCAGCTGAGCTGGGTGTCCGAAATACCTCCTGGTTGGAGCAGCACTGGAGAACCACCAGCGAAACACGGTCAACATCTGTGGACGTCCCAAGAAGTTGGTACTCCACATGCTCTCCATCGCACTTAAACTGTACTTTCAGATACTGTATACACTGCTGCGCACAGTCTTTCTCAACATACTCAACGTTGCACTCATATTCTCCACACCAAAGCCCATCTGCACACGGTTTTCTCCGCTCGCCAGAGAGTACTGCTTTCGCTGCCTACTGCTTGTTCTAGCGAATGTTCCGCATAAGGGTATTCAAATTATCGACTTCAGGGAGCAGCAGAGCCCATTGATTGTTTTTGCACTTGCAACCAATACTGGCATTGTCCCGGATATATGCAGCGATGTCCACACTGGCCAAATCATTGGCCGACTCACCTCCCAAGTCAGTGTTGCATACTGAAATACAGTATACAAACAAACAACATTGTCGATGCCAATCTATACCCAGGTTGTCATCAGACTAGAAATCCTCGTCACTGCAGATCGTGGAACTACCAGGGTTAATTTTTTTACGTTCGATAAAAGTGTCATCCTCAAAAATGACTCTTCGCTGTAGCCATCATCGTCTTACTCCTGTTTCCGATGCAGATACTCAAAATATTTCATCCTGCGCATGTCGTCTTCTTCCGCTCCGCAGGACATAGGTCACTTTCCTCGTCAGAAGACATGCCTAGATTGCCAGGAGAGTCAGGGTCACTGCTAATACCTCCGCTTTCATTAGAATCGGGCCTGAAAACAGCATCAAGCGCCTCACTTGCACTGAACCTGCGAGCCATGTCGGAGGACGTTCTTCTCAAACTTCTCAAACTTCTAGGCGCTCGTTCCCAAAAAAATTGTATGTGAACCTTAGGCTTCCTGTACATCGATGGAAAGCCGTGAGTTCCAGCTTCGCGGAGGACACCATTTTAGATCTCCCCTAGCAACAAAACCATTCAAAATCAGCCCCCGAGTGTACCAATACTATAGTATCGGTACGCTTATGGTAGACCGGTAAAGGGTTCAAATACCGTACTGTAAACAAACGGGTACCCGGGTACCCGGATCACCCCTTTCACCCCTTCTCGGAACTTTGAAACGTCATAACCTAATGATGATGTGAAAACTGGATGTGAAAACTGGAAGCTTCTGTAATCCTTGGATCTTACTTGAGAACTGTTGAGATGACTAGTAACAAAATTATACAAATTGAGTACAAATTCATCATAGTTTTCCTAGAGTTGCCTAGATCCAAAGTGACAACGTCATGTTTGGATCATGATGATGTGAACGACAAATAACACACATGCCACACAGATAAATTACATACGGATACATGTTGGTAAAGGTGTGTTTGTGGTTGCAGTTAGGCATGTAACATTGATGCTGCCAGATAGCAGGTATCCACTGTTGCATGATGCCGTATATAGTGGAGCAGTACCCGTGATTTGACCGTTAGCTAGTGTTGGTGCAGGACAACTGTATCCTGGAATTGAGTATACCCACAAACAGAAAGACATACACTCATATATGAAACATATATAAAAACACACAAACCGCTGGATGGAAACTGCTAAAATTAATGATTTCCGTTCGAAGTCCACATGCAATTGATCGTTTTTGGATTATTTTTTTAAGCAATGCACTACAGCAGGAAAGGCCTTTCCAAGACTTTCCAAAGGGCTGCTTTTCATGGTGATGACAATGTCGTACCAGAGTTACGGTCGCTTACACCAAGAACTATCCAATGCTCATGGTATGCACAAAGTACTAATGGTACATATCACCACCGCCATGGGTTCTGCATAGTGAGTGTGGTACAGTCCATTCATTGGCAACTGGCACCCTAACTTGTTGGTGTCTCCCACACATAGTTGCAGATGTCGTGAAAACAACAGAACATCCTGCATTAGGTGACCCATGCAATTATTCCTTGCCACATTTGAGGCCAGAAAAGTCCAAGAACAGGGAAATCATGATGCACAAAGGCACACAAAGAAAACCTTGGGCAAGTTTCGTTGTGACTCAGAGTTTCATGGCTGAACCAATCATCAGACAACAGGGAAATAGAAATTCAACCCGGTGTTACAAAGTTAGGACAGGTATGCCATGGCAACATGTATGGAGAAGCAAATCCAAAACGCAGATATTTTAGATTTAAAGCGGGTTTGGATCCTCAATTCCGCCCATATCACATTTTCAAAATCCAACGGGACTGGTTCCGATCAATGGACTGCAGTAATAAACCGGGGGAGGGTTGACCATCTATGGTTCCTTCCTTCAATACCTTCCAAATACTGTACAACAGGACATTTTCGGAAGGCCTCTTTTGTACCAAAATTATATCCGTACTAAAATTTGTTCATGTGACATTATGTACACTATACATGCGTACTGAATGCGATCACGTGCATTTAGCATGCATCACGGTGCGAAAATAAAATCCGTACGAATACTCGATATTCGGCATTGCCTGAAAATCTCTCGTCCGAATATTTCCTGCTATACAGTACTTGTACACAAAACAAAAATATGTAGGCATATCCATTTTTGGTCATTTAGGAGTAGATTTCCCTGGGGTTTAAAGACTGTTTCCCCGATGTTATACAACAAATGGCATAGTTATGCAATATCACCACCAGATGTCATATTTTCCGGAGTATAAGCCGCACTTCTGCTTACACCGCACATTTTTTTGCCACATAAAAGGGAAATCTATCCTCTTTATCACCGATGATTTGATCATCTCATTGGAAGTCTCACCCCACCACTCTCTTTTGGGTGAATTTGAGTGTTCAAAGTGATTATACTCCGGAAAATACGGGAGATAGAAATATCTTCTCTGTGCAGTATACAGGCAAGATACACCTGTACCATACCTATACAAGTGGCCACACGGTTCCCCCAGGCACCCGCAGGGCTGCACTCCGCAAGTCTAAAGCCACTGATGTAGTATCCTTGGTTGCATGTGTCGAATGATTGTGATGGGAAAACGTTTCCTGATGGGTAGAGTACTTTGCCATTTGAGATCTGTAGATTTTCTGGACATCGTAAGTTGGTGGAAGCTGCAGATGAATAAAACATTTATTCATTACGCTCATAAACCCTGATGAAAGAGAGAAATCTCGAATCCTCTGATGAAACGCGTTTTATGCAGCCGCTTTCAGGGACGCTTACAACATAACTTTTAAGAAACCACCCTCGATAGTTAGTAGAGAATGTGTGTATTAAAACAGGAATTATTCTGTAACAGGGCTTTTCAAGGTGGGCTGTATCACACAGGTTAGGATGAAATTTTTCCCGCATGTCACGTGATTGTCGCCTTGGAGTGGACCAATGACAGATCAAACAGCACAGGCTGGAAACGCGGTCCTGCCTGGTCAAAGGTGATGGAACTGGATCCACTGCCCGTCATCAATTGACGACAGGCAGGAACGGATTCCACTGCCCACCAAAACTTGATGATGGGCAGTGGAACGGATTCCACTGCTACTGGCGATGTGAACAAGCTCCTCCAAAAAGTTAAGGAAGAGACTTAAACTTGTATTGCGGAGTCGCTCGCGAAAGAGATCTTAGGCGAGCTGGATGAGCCTCAACCAAAGCGTGCAATGCTCAGCAACCTGCTGGACCCGTGCAATTTGCCGAGATTTCCGATCAAGCTCTGATAAAATTCCGTAGGAACAGAACAGTGAGAATGCCCGATGCCAAGTCCACAATGTCAATGCCGCAGGGCAGCCACTTGCTCCGATTTTTCGGAAATCGTGCAATTTTTGATCGCCTGTCGCACAAACCGACCGATTTTGTTCCCAAAGAGGGACAACCGAATATTGTATTTTGAGCGCTTTTTAGTCCCGTTGGCCATTCGGCGCTTTGAGGTCACGTTTGGCCGGTCATTGTACATGTACATGCAGCTGTTAAATGCACGCATGCTTGCATGTGTGTGGACCGTTAAAAATTTGTTCTGGGGCCCCAACAGCAAGCCATTTTCCTAAAAATCTTCTCCGCGGGACACCCCTGGACCCCCGTCAGATTTTCTCCCTCCAAGTGTGCCAGCCGTGCAATGGCCACCAAGAGAGAAAAAGCACAATGGAATACCACTACTGTACCAGAAAATAATCACAAACACACACCGCAGATGTGTATGTCATGTATCTATTTTTTTTTGGCTTGGATGCACACGAGAAACACGTTCCAGTCACTCATACTCGGCCACTACCGCTGTTCATCCAGCCCTTGCCGCTATCTCGGCGCGGGCCGGATTCCGCGGTACTGCCCTCGTACTCGTGCAGAAACCTGTACACACTGTCAGTCTATGGCACACCCCACAAACAGTACAGGTCCTCCCTCATTATAACGAGTCCGGTTAGTACATAAACCCCGTTAGTAAATAGAAATTTGAAATCCTCTGGCGAAACGTGGTCTATACAACTATTTACAGGTCCGGTTACAACATAATCCGTTAGTACACAAAATTCGTTATAACGATCCCTTGCCCAGGTCCCTGGAGTGCCAAACCCTCAGTATAAGATAATACTGACCATGCAGGGCCAAGGCCAAAACACGTAGGATAAAGCAGAAAGACGAAACGTAATATATCTATGTATTCTTGAATATGGACGATCCTTTGAATCCTAGGAAGAGTTATGTTGGAGATTTTCAATTATCTTATAACGAGTTGAAGCATCGACAATATATGTTGTATCGAGGGTAACCCTGGTAAGTACGAAGTAGTGCCTATTTCACCTTAAGCTGTAAGTCCTGCTACAAGAAAAGTCTCGTTATAAGATAACTTTTTCGATGTCCCAGAGATTATCTACTAACGAGGGAGGACCTGTACATATCTAGTGAGTTTAAAAAATACGGTTTCGGTGAGACTCGGGTAGATACCAAGTTTTTCGAATCATCACCACCCTTCAAGGCGCAGATGCAGCTCCTAGAAGCAGGGGGAGGTGCGTAGATCAATCCCATCGAAGTGGTCAAAGACCGGGAATTCCCTTTTGCTGCATCCATGTTTCTCGCAGTTAAACCCTAAAAAATGGTCCATTAACGCTTTGGAAGGGGTAGGGGGTTGGGATTTATGCCTTACCATTGCTAGCGCTAGATAGGGTATTGCGGCACATGACAATCGTTCCTGTGGAAGGGCATGGATCCACCCTTGGGTAGCATGACACTGCTCCATTCAAATCTGTATATACTGTACTCATGGTACCGAGTTGAGAGTTGATATGGGCAATGTAATTCTGGACGCAGGTTGAACTTGCTTCTGAGTCTGGTAAAAAAACATTTCCGCTGGTGCAGCGCGAGAAAGCATCTCCAGGTAATGTCCCTGTCCAAATAGGGTTGCTGATGTAGAAGAGACCTTGCGGATCATTGCAGTTGAAATGATCTGCCCAATGCAATGAAGAACATAAAAACGTGGCCATGTTCAAACACCTGTTAAACCCTTTGCCGGTCTAACTCGATGTCAGTGAGGGGTGATCATGCAAATACATGAACACACAAGGAGAAATACGTCAACAACCATGTGATGTAAGTTTGCGTAACAATCTCATTTTTAACCCTTTACCGTTTTAGGTATTTGTACAGCAAAAACCGACCGTCATTGTTCATGCCGTAACTTTTTTTATTTTTCACTTTTATAATAAAATGGGGTGATTCTGAAAGTAAAACCCTCAGGAATGCAATGCAACAACTTTCAAGTCCAGAAAACGAACACAGATTTCAATATTTAGCACTAATAATTATTTGTATTTATTGCCGATCGGGCAAACTGTTGCAATATGCAATAAATCAGATCCTTGCACTGGAGTGGCTCCCTCAGGTAAGTGGATACCAGGTTCGTTATCTGGGTGGAATGCAGGAGTGTTACCAGTCACAGCGGTGTAAGCATTGTCCCAAGTATTGCAAATATCGACTAGTGCAGGTTGCACCGCTGGCTGTACATTGTACCTGTGCATCACGACCTCTACCGTGACGACGGCCTATTCCACGGCCGAATCCTCTCTCTCTGCCACGTCCCCTTCCACCATTAGTGGCATTCATCTCGGCGACACTGTCGTCGTCTGTGACATCCATGTCAATCTCACTGGCGCTGCTTTCACTCGCCATGTCATCGTCGCGGTCGTCGTCAGAATGAATATTTTCAACGGGATTGTCTGGCTCCACAAACTCATCTTCGCTGGATGAGGCAGCGACAAAGTCTTCAGGAAGGGTCTCCAGAAGCGAAAGGGTTTACTCCGCGTCCATTGCTTGCACAGCAGGGCAGACAGTCGTGAGGCAAGCTCAAGCAAAAGTCGAAATAATCTGCAGGCAATACCAAAAGTCGCAGGGTACGCACTTTTCCCAAAGCGCATTTTCAAGTTGCAATTTTCGCGATTTTTTACATTGCATCACACAAAAAAACTTGTCGGCACCCTCTGCGCGTACATCTTGGCTACCAGTAGGGAAAACCCCAGCTCTCTGCAGTGAACCAGTCCAGCGCTGTGCGCATAGAAGTCATCAACCGCGAGCGGTCGAAATTTGTACGTACAAACGGTAAAGGGTTAAAATCGGTATGCTTGAATGTGTCCAGAAAATTCAAATATGACTCTTTCCTGAAAAGGATACGGCCCACGGCAGCCCTTCAAGTTGAGAAAAATGTAATTGCGAATGAAGTACACGGATATGACAGCACAAAGGGTGTACCAAGTTGGTGATAAACCCGAAGTCAGGTAAGGGCTACGTCTTTACCAGAAGTGTAGGCGCTCTACAATTCCGCCATCAGCGATACACCAGTACCAGTAATTCCCGCTCCACGAGATCAAAGTTTACCTTCGTTAATTTCAGAGCTGCTCGTGTCAGATTCACTCTCGCTCAGATGAGTACTCAGGTGCGAGCTTACGCATGCCGGGATTCTCACGGCCAGGCGAATCAGCTGATCTCACTGAGCAAGTCCTTGTCAGAGTTGCTGTGGACTCAAAAATCTAAACCCATCATGAAGATATCGTCAATTTAGTATCCCGAATTTTTGCCACTTTTACGCCGGTCTAAGTTGCAGAAAAATTGCTCTCCTGATTGGCCGGACAAATCACGGAATAATGCTGGTTGCGACAGTTCTTTGTAAGTAAGTGTAACTGAGGTGAACACATTGGCATCATTAAAGCAGCAGAAGTGACTAATCACAGTTTACCATGGTCCAGAAACACCAGCTGGGTTACAATTGCAAAGTAAAATCAGCATTAACCCTTAGGTGGCGGTAAGTCGATTTCGACCTATGCTGACAGTGCATACTAAAATTGAGCACAGAGCCAGTCTCGTACATCGCAGGTGCCTGATTTTTTGTACAGAGAACCTTCAGTAGCTGGCCTGTAGATAGCAATAGAGAAAGTAGGGGGGTTGCATTTGAAAAAGTCGAGTCGTGATCAACGACGATCGCGCAGATCAGCGGAAGTCAATCGAGTGTGGCAGCCTACGCGAGCGTCCTGCAACATGAACAAAACGTTGCTGTTTCGCTTCATTTTCGACTAGTACAGTTCATGGCTACTACAGCTGACCTCCGTCATGGATGCTGCAGGAGCGCTTGAGTTGTTTGAAGAGCTGGAGGCCGATGATGCCCCTGTAGAAGAAGAATCAGAAGACGACGATGGTGAATAATCTGACGCTCTTTTCTCTGACGGAAACCTGCCGTCATCAGATGAGGAAGACCGACTCAACGATGATTTGGGTTTCGGTGAATTTCTTGAGAATGGCAGCTCTTCAGACGAGGACACATTTTCCGACAATGAGCTTCAAGAAACTGTAGGGCGAGGGCAAGCGCAGCGAGTTCGTGGACGTGCTCCGTTCGCGCTGCGCGGAGGAATTGCTCGCGGCGCTGGTCGAGCTCAGCCAGCTGATGGAACAGCTGATCGTGGCGTGCGTGGCGCGTGTGGCAGAGGCCGTGGCGGAGGCCGTGGACGAGGTAGTGGATTCGGCGTGCTGAGTGGTGTTGGCGACCAAGATGTTCTTGGACCAGCGCAGTACCCTGACCCTATTGTAAATTTTTCTGACTTGAAAATTCAAAAATCGGATTTTGCTGTGTCTTGCCATTCAGAATACATACTTTTGTTGCTACATCATCTAAACGGTTGCGGAGATATAGGCTTTCCAAAAAATTGAGCCAAAACTACGAAAAATTTAAAATTCAGTCAGGCACCAAAGGGTTAAATATCATGCTCCATTTACAGCAAGAATTATTGTTGTTCTACCTGTGCATATTATGGTACATGTACAAAACAGTACGGCATAGCAAATGCTGCTGTGGAGACAAGCAATGTGTCAGGTGCACTAGCTCTCAGTAAGAGGCGGCTGTGGACATAACTCATCCTGGTGTTGGACGCTGCCAGGTAGATCAGTGGCGTGCCTGCTCTGCCACGTAGTGGAGCTGGGTGCGGTATTCCATAGCGGTCAGCAAATACTTTCAGGAAAATGACAACATTCTCAACTGCAGGATACGGCAAGGCATTGTGTGGTTTCTTCCGCTTGTTGGCATTCTCCAGATGTTTAGTGCCAACATCGTAAACGTAGCGGAAAGCGCCTGCACATACCTCCTCACCAGCAAATGAATAGCTAAATGACTGCCTCCGTCTCCTTTTGCCCTTGGAGTTTACTTCAGCTGTGTATCTTCCACTTTCAACAAGTCCCAGTCCTTCAGCTCTTTCTCCATCTCCATAAAATTCAACCTGCTCTCCGTAATTCGAGCTGACGAAAATTGTTTGAGGCAGTCATCTCGGCATCTACACGCAGGAATCGCTTGCACAGGAGCTGCTGTTGCTGCTGCTGCTGTTGCCGCACCAGCACACGCTTGCTCTTGGGAAGATGAGCCGCCAAAAAAGAGCTCCGTAACTTCAGCAACGTTGATTTCGACTGGTTCTGCATTGTCCTCTTCTTCATCAGAAATTGCATCGCTGTTTCGGGTGCTGCACTTTCGCTCGGGTCAAATACCTCGTCTGGCTCGCACTCTGAGTGAGAGCCGCCAAAAAATTCTACATCCATGTCCTGAAGAACTTTGGCTAAAGCCTCATCCACATTAAAGTAAGACTGCCTGCTCATCTTGAAATTAATTGTAATAGAACAGAGAAGTCAAGCAGGAGACAAAATAATTTCGTTCAAAATCAGAGTGGAGCACGCGCCACCAAAAAAGGTAGTTTTTTGTATGTAACTCCGCCGTGCTTTGGAGTATCATCCCGGTTGAAGTATCTACGGAAACCTGGGAGTCTCAGCAGTGCTCCAGTGAACGTAACAGCGCCGTGGGATGCACCCTCACCCCGCAACAATCGAAAAATGACGTCACGTCAAGATTCACTCATGCACGTGACAGGTACATGACTGCCTGTCACTCTGACGCACTTTACTCGATTTGCTGTGTGATGCAATAAGCACCCTTTTCGCATCTGACGGCTCACACAGAACGCTTGTCAAACACGGCCTCAAGAGATGCACTTGCATTCTCAGAGTGCGTGCAAGGAGGATGGTCATCTTTTCCAATGTCAACAAACTTCAATCAATCGATACGGCAAACATTTGAAAGGTAAGTATGGTTGTTTTGTATACCGTCAGAAAGTGTTGGACCTCAGCTACGCGTATAGTGCTGTTTTCGCTGTCTCCTCGCAATGAGACTCTAAAAAAATGAGGGCGAAACGTACCGATACTGTAGTATCGGTTTGCTTATCGTAGACTAGTAAAGGGCTAATGATTTACATCGCCTAGTGGTTGATTGTGCTCGTGCTATCTTGGACAAAGGCGTACATTTGTGTACGAGCATAAACGTATCCTGGGTACAAAACGGGTCATTGATCTGTCATGGTCCAAGCGCTTTTCTAGCCTCTGAGCCTTGACTCAGTACATCAGCAAAGTTAGGAAGGGTAGAAGGTCACAATCACAAGGGAAGTTCCTAAGGGGTCGTCCGCAATTATCGAAAGTTTTTTCCAATCCGTAGTAGCTTCAAATTTTTCCTCACCCACCCACCCACCCCCCCCCCCCCCCCAATATTATTGATGGACACACAACCCAACACATACATATATGGAACAAACTCAATCAGTGCTGGTCCATGAGTCATAGTGACATCATGTCAGAGTCACCAGCGGTTTTGAAAAAGGGCTGCTTCTTCACCGCCTTTCCAAACAACGTCGCCTGTCTGGACATAGTCAATAACAGTCGTCAGCGCCAGCGCTAGACGGAAGGACTTCAAAGGAGTGCATGGAAGACGGTACTCTGGACGAAGGAGACAGTGAAACTCAAAAATAGAAAGTGTCGACTCGCCGTCGAATGCGCCGAACTAACTTTATGATCACCGGCCCAGGAGCAGCCAAGGAAGCGCGCGCGGGGGCGCAGAAACTGCCAGGACTACAAAAATATTTGTAGTAGACAGTTCGCGCGCAGCCGCGCGTGGAAAACAGGGGCTACACGTAGACGTACACGTGGCACGCGCACGTGTCATTCGGAAGTTTTTCAATCCGTAACTGGCCTTGACCCACCCACCCACTTTCGAAGCTACTACGGATTGGAAAAAACTTTCGATAATTGCGCCCTTATTAAGCAATACCTTATTCGAAAGCAATTGTTTTTCTCTTTTCCATCTTTGTGCTGGTAGGGAACAAAAAGCACACTTCGTACGGTTTGAAATCATTAACTGTGATATGATTCAGGTGAGCATGAATTCCACACACCAACTTCATATGCATGTCTGATATGTCTGAGAAAACAGTGCAGGGTTGACCAGGTTGATTAATATTTCGAATATTTCCTCGCGGAATAATTATGTTTGATTGCCCCACTTACAGGCACCTTGAACTGGGGTAAAAATTATATAAATCAGCATAGGACTTTGGGTGGGTCTGTTTGGTTAGTACTATCTAAAACAGGATCGAACAGCTGGTGCATATGGAGCAGCCTCATGTTAACCGAACGGTACTCCAGGAACAGAGCCCATTTTTGTGAACAATGTGCCAAACTTGGTGCATTCTTCAAAATGCGTAAGGGTCACTTTGTACGATACAACGAATCCAACCCAAAAGCGTATGCGCGTCATCAAAATCGATGTTCTCGCCAGGTTTCCTTGTGGAAAAAGTGAAACTGCTCCGGCCTCGAGGCAGGAGCAAGCGGAACATGTTCTGGCCGACCCAGACCAGGTGCAGTCCCAACCAAACGCACTGTACTGGTGGATCCTGTTTTCCTTGTGGAAAAAGTAAAACTGCTCCGGCCTCGAGGCAGTAGCAAGCAGAACATGTTCTGGCCGACCCAGCACAGTTGCAGTCTCAACCAAACGCACTGTACTGGTGGATCCTGTTTTGGGTCGTACCAACCAAACACGCCCTTATTATCTTCTGTTCGGTGCAAAACCCATTTGAATACGCCGAATGGCATAATCACACTCTAGCACGACAAACTGTAACCATATGTTATCGCATGGTGGCGTGGGCCTTATGGCATAATATTATAATCGCCCCCAGAGGTTAGCCCTCGGGCCTACGGCCGTTGGGCTAACCTCTCGGGGCAATTATATGAATTATTATGATAAAAAAATTATCACGTGGCCCATAGAGCAGGCCATTGGTCTGCTGTTGAAACTAGCCCAAATGCCAGCGCATTATGACCACAATGTATA
>NW_027044760.1:0-17671 GCF_964019385.1 Sycon ciliatum | reverse complement strand
TGCGCGGCGAGCATCCGTACACAGCTCGAGCCGCACGATTCTGCAGAACTTGGAGACGGTCCAGGTGCTTACCCGTCAGCGATGCTGAGAAGGCATTGGAGCCATATGAGAAATCAGGCATGATCACCGACTTGAAGTACTGGATGCGGCTTTGCATGGTGAGGCAGCGGCGCATCCGCCACAGCACACCGACTTTCTTGGTGAGGCGGGCAACGCACTTATCCATCTGGGTGTTCCAAGACATGGCGCTGTCAATGTGAACTCCGAGGTAGCGAGCAGAAGAGACAGATGGCAGCTTAGTCGCATGACACCATACGTCCAGTTCAGGTTGTTCTTCTATTTTCCCAGCCGGTACTACCAATGCCTGACTTTTTGATGCATTAAGGATCAAACCTCGCTGCTTCAGCCAGTCAGCAATGCATGTCACTGCTCTGGAGAGAGTGGCGGTCAGTTTCTGTTGTGTTGGGCGACTGCAGGTCAGTGCGATGTCATCTGCGAACTGGATGGACTCAGCTTGCTGGGCAACAGATGGTATGTCCCGGGTGTAAAGGCTGAACAGCAGTGGACCTAATACCGACCCCTGTGGTACTCCACAGGAGCAGGCTGCCACTGTGCTAAGCTGGGATCCCAGCTGGACAATCTGGCAGCGATCAGACAAGTATGACATGAGCCACTGGAGCGCTGTTCCAGTGACGCCCACACAGAAGAGATCTTCGACTAGTTGCTGATGGCGAACCTTGTCGAACGCCTTCGACATATCCAGGAGGACCACACCCGTGAACATGCGGCGGTCTCTTGAGGCGAGGATCCTGTTTACCATCAGCACAAGGGCATCCTCCGTGGAATGTCCTGTCCGGAATGCAAACTGTGTGCTGGGCAGAGAACCAGCCATATCCAGAAAGGTGACAAGTGCCTTCTGCACCACCTTTTCTAGCAGCTTCGAGAGAATTGGGAGCAGGGACACAGGACGAAAATTGTTGGCGACAGATGGATCGCCAGCCTTGTGCAATGGGGTCACATACGCACGCTTAAAGCCAGCGGGTACAGTGCCGGAGGTCAGGGACGCATTGAAAAGTGCTGCAACTGATGGTGCTAGCAGGTCGGCACAGTACTTTAGAAGTAAGCCTGGGATGCCGTCGCTCCCGGTTGCTTTGCGCGGGTCGATGCGCTTCAAAAGCTGTTCAGCATCGCAGGCACGCACATGTTGGAATGAGGTCAGGGCAGACCGAGGCTGTGGTCCCTGAGGCATAGAGAGAACTGAAGGTCGAGCATCATCAGAGACTACCTTGCCAAACTTGGACGCAACATGTTCGATGTCGCATGTCGGCTGGATTGATTGTCTCTTGCGTCCAGTCACAGTATTTAGGACTGACCATAACTTGCATGGGTTCTGGCAATTATCTTGGCACTGACTTTGGAAGTACTGGTTGCGTTTGCACCTGTTTGTATTCGCAGCAACCGAGCGGGCACGTCTATATGCTGCGTGAGCTTCAGAGTTGGCTTTGTCAGCAAGCCACTTTCGATGCAGGCGACGCTTCAGCTGGTTTATTTTGTATAGCTCTCTGTCAGACCATGGAGGATGGAGCTTGCCTGTCTTAATCTTGCATTGCTGCAATGGCGCATGCCTGTCGAGGACAGAAAGGAATCGTTGATGCCAGTGGTCCCACATGGCTTGCACATCAGAGTCTGGTGGGTATACATGAAGTTCAGCAGCAGCTAGGTCAAGTCGGAAGGCAACCAAGTCAATGTTATCTAAACGGCGACGCACACGCTGCTTGGGGATGTCTGGCCGGGCATGTCTTGCATTGAAGGTTGCTTCAACTCCAAAGTGGTCACTGAGTGTAAGCGGCAGGACTCGGCAATCATGCAAATCCTTATCCTCTGTAGTCAGTATCAGGTCAATAGTAGTGCCAGCTGGACACCGAGGTGAGACTCGCGTAACGGAGTGGACGATATTAGTGAGGCCATATGCACCACAGAGATCCAGAAGGGGCTGGGCATGCTGTGGCTGGGAATGCGATATATTGACATTGAAGTCGCCCATCAATGTGACGGCTGAGGTAACCATAGCAGCTTGATGCAGCGATGCCTCAAGGCCGGACCAGTAGGAGACTGGCGCATCTGATGGTCGGTATATGCAGCCAATTAAGTGATTGCCTGCCTTTCCATTTAGCTCAACCCACACTACCTCCGTGTCCACTTGGTTGAGATCCGGCCGTGGTTTCATGGGCAAGTAGGACCGGTAAAAAATACAGACGCCACCTCCTTTTCTCCCCTTTCGGTCATTTTTCACCAAACTGTATCCTTCAATGTTCACTTCTCCATCAGCTATAGACGCGTCCAGCCATGTCTCCGCAATCCCAACAACATCCCATGTCCTTTCCCTAATCAGAGCGGACAGCGTGTCTATCTTGTAGCGCAGGCTGCAGATGTTAAGGAATCCAATGGTGGTATGTGTTGAATGAGATTGTGGCAGTCTGTTAATAGATACGGTAGCAGCCTGAGGGTAGAACTCCCGCGCAACTGGATTTAGCTTACTCATTGACAGCTAGATGAAGGTTGCATTTTGCATGGTATTCCCGACATGGATCCAGGGGAATCTTCTGCATGACGCTTTCCAGGGCGAGGTGGCGTGGCTTTGGCTGGAGCAGACGTAGTTGACGTATCTTGAAGCTTGGGCTGGTGCTGGCCACTGTCCTGCTGGACATCACTAGATGCAGGGCTTTGGCTGTCATTAGCCGCAGGGCATTGGCTGTCACTGGACGCAGGGCATTGGCTGTCATTAGACGCAGGGCATTGGCTGTCACTAGATGCAGTATGCAGGTTCTGCTGTTCTGTCTGCAAATGCTGGTGCTCTTCAGGTGTAGATTCCTGATGCTGATTTTCCTGTGTCTTCTGGTGCTCCTCCTGCCGTTTCTTCTGCTGTTGCTGCTGGTCTGCTGTGTTTCTCTGTTCAAGACTTAGTGTAGATTCCTGGTGCTGATTTTCCTGTGTCTTCTGCTGTTGCTCCTGTTGTTTCTTGTCTGCTGCGTTTCTCTGGTCATCACGAAAGACCCATGGGCGTGCATAAACAGGCCTGGGCCAGAAGTTTGGCTGTGTGAGGGCTTCAACTGAGGCTCGGCTGATCGTCACACGAGCACCGACCTTGCCATCAGCCTTGCTGATCAGTTTGCTACTAAATATCGTGAGCTGCTGATTGGCTGTCAGGGCACGTTGTTGGATAAAGGGTTCCAGTTGCTCAATGCTAATAGCTGGGCGCAGGTTTCCAATCCAAATGACCCCACGCCTGACACTAAGACGAGGGGACACAGAAGAGACTAGTTGCCATGAGTCATCATCCACAGGTAGTGGTGGAACGTGCTGCGAACCCACAGTGTTTGTCTGTGTGTCTGCGACCTTTGGACTGTGGTTTGTAGTACATACCGGGTTTGCTTTATCCTTGGGGGCTCACATGAACTCTCAATGTTGTCACACCTTGATTCACTACTGGGCATGACATCAGTACTACTGAGTCTGTACGCATCTGACTGTACCCGTCCAGCTGCAGCTTGCTTGGCGCTACGTTTGCTGGCACGAGTACTACTAGTACTACTGTGTGTACGCTGTACGTCAGCTTGAACTGCAGGTGCAGGCGAGCTGTTGTTCGTCGTCTTTGCCTTCATCAAGGCAATGGCGGAGTTTTTCAGAGAAACTAATTCCTGTTTCAAGTCCTTCATTTCCGCTGCCAGCTCGCCAATTTTGCGTTTCATACGCGCTTCTCGGTCAGCAGACTCGGTCGCTAGGGTCGCCAGCGTTTGCACCACTGCAATGATACCCTGCTCTATCCCCGGGAGGGTGCAAAGCAGCTTCGTCACGGCCTCAGCAGAGAGTTCGCCCATGGCGAAGGGTTCTTGCCTGGCCTTACCTAACTATCTAGACTATCCTACACTATTTATACTACTACTCCTACTACCTTACCTACCTAGCTATCTCCAGTCCGGCCTGATGCCGACTGGGATGTCCAAACAAAGAAAAGCAATGCATATTGGACACACTTGCGTGCACAACAGAAACAGTGGAGAGAAATCTCTCAGCTCATGAACAATTTGAAGTTTGAACTGCCGTTGTTTGTGGTCATCAGTATGAACCTATCGACTATAACTATAATGTGCAAAAACCTCTATAACTACAGCTGGGGGCATGGAATTATAAAGCATCTAACTACTTAGGGAACTGCCAATTCTGGTCAGAGTTGCGTTCGAGGCCTGCAATTCATGATGGCTATCGTATGTTGCATTGACCAGAGATCATGTAAAACTTCCTAATGCCACACTGAAACGCGCACCGCTTCGAGTACTATGATATCCCCCACCAAATGGGCATTCCTTCTTGGGGTGGCAGGCGTCACCATTCTTCATGCCTGGATCAGATTTCATTGACCCCAACTGTCATGAAGAATCATTTTTACTTCGACTGGATTTTAGTACAAGTTGTAGAACTTTAGAATCAATTTTGTTGTATTTGGGCAACCATTTCTCTACCAACGCTCTATTTGGAAAATAGAATTTTTTTTACCCACATCTACCCAAATCGGAATACAGTGATCGCGCATTCAGTACTACACGGAAATTTAGAAAACGCCAGGGAATAGGAATTTGCTAAAGAGAACTCCAGGCCATAGCATGCCATGCCATGGGTACTAGTGTACGAACAAAAAAAAGAAAAACTCACCAGCATACGTGTAGTAATTCATGTTGGTGTAATATTCACGATACACAACGAGGGAAATAGTCAGCACAGTCCGATTTGGTCAAGCTGCTTTGAAGTCTGGGTGCTCATGTGATGCTAACAGGCTCCCCGTTGTTACTTTTAGCAGCTTCACTCTCCCTGAGACAGCGGCTATTAGCCTCTCTCTCCATCGTCAACAAAATATCACAGATTCAACATTCTACATTATTTTATCAGTACAGGGTGAATATGTCTCGAGACGAATTTAGTGGATCAACAACGCTTTGCTGGAGATAAATTCTCCTCTGGAGGACCCTCAGGATACCTGGAAGGGTATAGAAGACGGGATCGCTCACAACGTTGGGAGAACATAGAAAACAACCTCCTCTTCGATTGAAAATTGGCCAAAACGTATGTGAAATGTATGTGCGTAGGTGCATTTCCACCGACAAGCTAATCCCTTATTATGTCATCAGCGCTCGCTCGGCGAAATTCAAAAGTCGTCTTCTCGCCCGACTCGATCGCTTCTGGAGACTCGTTCTTGTTCCAGGGGTCTTCTCTTTCACCTACTTCCTCCGCGTCATTAAAATTGTCGCTTCGCACGTCGTAATATTTTGTGACTTGGCTCGTCTTCGTCAGACAGTCGGAATCGCTGTTTTCTGTTTTCGAACACTGGTGCGACCCTTCCTGCGCAATGTCTACTTGTTACTGAAGCCGTGGTGGTCTCGGACTTTGTCGGAGGTCTCTTCCGCACCAAGCAAATTCATCGCGCTCCGCACTATTCCGCCCCAGAGCGCATTTCGTTTTCTGGAGTTCGTGCCGTCCCACATCGTTCGAGTGGGCATTTATCAAGACTGCAAGCCCAGGTAGAAGAATCCTGGTATCTCTCCTGAATACGAAATGCTTAAGTTGACGATGGCAAGAACAAAGTTGTCTCAAATTCCTAAAGTGCGTTATTTGTGGTGCATGTTGCTGCGAAGGTAGCAGGTCTGAAAACACCGACAAAATCAGCGAAGTGCTTGCCAAAGAAAGAAGGTGTGGAACTGCTTACCCCACCCCGCTGGAAGGTCGTTACAGTGTACTTGAAAAATGCTAGCTTGCCTTCATCCCCTGCCATCTTGAGGCATGGATCGCTTGAAAACGAAATTTCTTGACCTGAATTTGAACGCGCGTCTTCTTCAGCGTAGTGTTGAGTGCTGAAGGGTCTGCCTCAAACTCTGATGAAGACGTCGACCTTAGCTACAAGTGCAGCAAAGCGGGAGGCTACAAATAAAAGCTGGGTCCGTCGACAATGCAGTGCCTCAATTTCTAGCTGATTTCTTTGCCCCTCGAGTGGACAAAATAATTTCGAAAAATCGCTCTGGGAAGCGACAATTTTAATGACGCGGAGGAAGTACCTTCGTCTTGCCATCAAAAACTCGGCGTCGAAAATGAAGCCGGAGTGCCCCTTTAAACCAGTTAAGCGTATTTTGAATATGCATTGGGGCCTTCAGCAGTTTAATCTGATGGATAAATCTACAACAGAGTATGTTAATTATGGTTAGTAAAGGACAGGTTTTGCATTGGGAATACAGAATTGTTAATGGGGTGCCAAGTGGGAAGCGAAATATCGCTCTCAAAATCCTGGGATGCATTAGTTCAAGCCGCGCAAGAATTCCTGCTCCAGCACTGCACCGCACAATGCTACAGTATAAAATTATGGGTAAGATATAGGAGGCGTAGAAAACCCGACGACAGACTAGAGGTAAATGGCTCATGGGGCTGTATAGAACACCAACAGCCGAACTTGTCCAGCGCTCGAGATACTCCAGATGGTGGGACCAACTCATGCCTGAGTCAAAGATGACTCCAAGGTGTTTGTGGTGGCTAACAATTGGGATGGCGTCCGGTCGTCAGGGAAGTGGAATAGGTACTGGTCAATGTGGGAAAGATCGGAACGCGGATGAGGTAGAATGCACAATATGACAGTCTTTCCAGCATTAGGTCGAAGTTTCCAGAGACGCATCCACTCAACCACTGAGCGAATTTCCGACTGGAAAGAATTACACGCCATGGGCAGGGAAAGTTCAGATGCCACAAGAGTAGCATCATTGGCATACAGGGACGTATTTGGAACGCCAGTTAAGTCATTTACATAGAGCAAGAAGAGAAGAGGACCAAGTATTGAGCCATGTGGCACACCGGACCAGACTTTGAGCGGGACAGCGAACCTGACACCCTGACCTGTTGGACCCGGCAGGATAGGTAGCTTTCGAGCCACCGCAGAACATTGCCACCGATGTTAAAGGAGGCGACTTTGGCCAACAAACCACGGTGCCACACTGTATCAAAGGCCTTTGATAGGTCGAAGAAACAAACTAGGCTGAAGTTGTGCTGATGTCTGCGTTCCAACAGGTTCTGAGTAAAGCATGCAAGTTGCCACGCAGTAGAGTCTATGTATCTTTGTACATGTATGTGCATTTGGTTCGCATACACATGATTATGTTGTATAATAATAATAATTGTTATTATTATTATTATGTGTGTTAGTGTGTGTATGCATAATTATGAGTTTGCGTGTTTGTCTATGAGTATGTGTGTGCATGTGTATGTGTGAGAATAGTACTGGACATGTGTGCCATGTATTTGTGAATGTGGAGTAGAACCAGCTGGTCAGTGCTGGACGAAGTGATGCTTGTACGTTGAGCTACGTGCCACGCGTAGTAGAGTTCTGATTATTAATTATTATAATTTGTATCATTCGAATTTGTGGAAATGAATACAAAAGCCGTTACTCACTACAAGCGTACCTCAATATGTGCATTTCAAGGATTTGCCACCAGAGCGAAGCACTGCAATCAAATCTGACTGCCAGAGAGTCTGGATTTGGGGGTGGCGTTTTGTTAGTAGTAGTATTCTTTTATTCCAGTAGCTATGCAGAAGATGTTACTTCAGTAACGTCTGGCGCTAGCCAGGGTCCACACAGCTTTAATTTGGTGTTTGTTTGTGTGTTTGTGTCACGCCTGGCGCTATCCCGTATCTGTCCCGTACCGTACCGTACCATCAAACACAGCTGGCCACATACAGCTGGCCGCTCAATTCAAATAGGGCTTTCAAACGCAAGATCAAAACGTGAAGCAACTTGGAAGAATGAGTATGAATGCGAAGTGTATGGGGGAATGCATGTAGGGCGATAATGCGGGTTCGAATCCCAGGTAATGACTGAAAAAATAGGAAAATTGAAAATTTTATAACATCCCTTTTCTTTTTTTGCCGTCATCAAGGCAGTAGATGGTGTCGTATTACCCTCGACCGTACCTGCCCCGTACCTGTCCCGTACCGTACCGTACAATCAAAGACGGCTGGCCACAATGCATATTCAAATAATATTATTCCCGTAGCTATGCAGAAGACGTTACTTCAGTAACGTCTGGCGCTAGCCAGGGTCCACACAGCTTTAATTTGGTGTTTGTTTGTTTGTTTGTTTGTTTGTTTGTTTGTTTGTGTCACGCCTGGTGCTATCCCGTATCTGTCCCGTACCGTACCGTACCGTACCAGCCAAGACAGCTGGCCACAATATATTTTGGTTTGTTTGTGCCATCGGCATGCCTGACGCTATCCCGTACCTGTCCCGTACCATCAAGAATACGGTACAATCAAGAGAATGAGTATATATTTAGAAAAGCGATCCTGTCAGCTTTTCTATTATTGTGTTCACATGGCAGAAAAAACGACACCGCTATGCTACGTAAGTTTCTACGTAAGGTGCTCGGTATTTCACTTAGGCTACGTAAGTCTCTACGTAAGGTGCTCGGTATTAGATCTACCAACGCGTGGTAGCCGTGTGCTGTGCACGTGCACGGCAGACATTGTGTTCAGTGCATGCAGTCCGCGGATCCGTGTTCGGATGTGCATGCGCGAGGAACTTCCTTCTTTGGAACTGCTTCTTGCATGCATGAGCTGTTTCGGATATTTCGTCTCATGGCCTGGCTTATTTCGTTTCGGCGCTGCTGAGACCTCCTTTCGCGGAATATTACTCAATGACAGGTGAGTTGACCAGTTGCCTTTGATTCATTTGCTTGTGTTGACTCTTTCATTCAGGAAAAGTGTGCTGATTTTGGGGCGGAATGCAATAAATAATGGAAAAGTTGACAGGATCTCTTTTCTAAATTTTGCTTTTCTGCTGCCGAGCTGCGAGGCCTCCTTTTACGGAATACTCGATGACAGGTGATCTCTAAGTTGACCGGTTTCCTTCAATTCATTTGCTTATGTCCACCTTTCATTTACGGAAACGTGTGCTGATTTTATTCGGTTTCAGATCCATTTTTATCTCTTTGCCCTTGTCTGCAGTGTGCGAAGAACGCGAGTTCAACTTCTTGACGGTAAGGCTTATGTTAGATGTGTTGTCGAAATACTCATATTCATTGTACATTGGTACGTTACAAGTAAGGCACTGGTCAGTGGCATACTATCGTTGGCAGTTCCCAATCTGGAGGGAAAGGTTCAAGTACCAATTGACCGAGTTTGCAAAATAAATTCGCATATCAGGGGAAATCTCTATTGTGGAGAGGTTCAGTAACTTGTTTGTTTCATACGAAACAAGCCAATGGGTGCAGTCTCGTCTCGTGAAAATCTCGTACTTGTATGATTGGATTTGTTTACTCAAGTCTGGGCTGTTTGATTTGTGAGTACCGCCGAGATTGCACTGCCTCAAATAAAGTTTCGTGCCGCCAAAGCAAGAATTACGATCTGCAATCTGTTTGTAGTACCTGTAAGAATGTGGAGTACATGTATCGTACTTTCTCTGTTGCTGTTTGAGTTGCCGTCATGTTGCTAAAGAAAGGTTCAGTAGAGAGGTTCTGCAAAACGAAAATTCGAACGAAGTTTCGCGACAGTCCTTGCGAAAGTGTGTGCGAATTTTTGCACGAACTTTGCGTTCTGCACATTTTCGTAGTTTGCGCGGGCCAAGTGCACTTACGCCATGACCCGACCTCACGAAATTTCCTACGACAGTTCATTTCGCGTTCCCTGCAAGTTTCGCGTCCAAAGGTGCGAACTTTCGCACTTCATGATGTAGGGCGAAAGTTTGTACGCATTTTCGTTTTGCAGAATCTCCCTAGTGACTCAATTGTTTCATACGAGACGAGGCAATGAGTTGGTGTGGCTTAGAATCTTTCGCCGTAGAAGAAATCTATTCGTATGTCTATTGGAGATATAATTGTATTCTCCGGTTATAAAATAGGTTAAGCTCACAGAATAAATACCATCGGTCCCTTGGTGTTCGTCCTAAAGAGGTTCGACTGGATATCATTCATACTCACCAAAAGATGTGTAAGATTTTAATATTGTGGAGTGCCTTGTTTATCTCTCAGTACCTCCAACCATAGCCTTGTACCTTTTCTCCTCAGGATCAGTGTAGTTGTTGGAACGAGGTTTTGGACTCAGCAATGTATTCGTTTACATTTTAATACATGTTTATTGTTCCTCCTTTGCTGTGTTGTTTTAGACAATCGTGGACTAACAGTTTGAAGTCATTGAACTACTTCCAAAAGTTGTATCGACATCAACAGGATTACGATTTCAGTTTCAACATGATGCTGGATGACCTTATCACGATAACCCATGACTATAAACCATTATTAACACAGAATCAACAAAAACATTTGCGACACGCACCTGCCGCATGGCTACATTTCTCAAATAAATCTGATTGAGGGTGGAGAAATCTGAAATATCTGAAAGGCAAGACAATTCATGAAATTCTGCAACAGCAACATGCACAGAATGACCTCCGTATAAAAAAAGTATAACCACCATTGCATGCTCACATGTTTACCCGCAGAAGAACATGCATTATGCTAGTGCCATTTTCTGCAAGAAAAGGCTTGCACATCAATGCGTATAATATGGTATTGATATGATGTGAAGGCCATCATTTACATATTGATATAGGGCATTCCATTGATTGGTGACAGAAAAAACAAAAGAAATTATAGCAATAAAAACTGCTTTATGGCAGTTTTCTAAAAAAAGTTATTGTGTTCTAGTCCATGGACCCCGTCTAAAAAGTAAGAAATTAACGAAATGTGATAGCTGAAAATTAAAATTTCACACAAAACCTCACAATAATCACACACAGAATGAAAAGCTACATGCAGAAGACCTCTTCCCCTCGCGATCCTCTTTCCTATGCATGCATGTTGCCAATTGTTGGTGCAGTACAAGTTTAGTGTTGAAAGCAGGGAGTAGTATTGTACTACTCCCTGGTTGAAAGCAGCATTTCAAGTGTTGTGATTATTGTGAGGTTTTGTGTGAAATTTTAATTTTCAGCTATCACATTTCGTTAATTTCTTACTTTTTAGACGGGGTCCATGGACTAGAACACAATAACTTTTTTTAGAAAACTGCCATAAAGCAGTTTTTATTGCTATAATGCGGAGTGTATCGGGGGAATGCATTCAGTGCAGTGACATTTTGTGTGCGAGGCCGAGATCCCACTAGCAGGCTGGCTGGGCCGCCTGCCGACCAGCCCGGGAATCGCATTTAGGCCGATAGCATAATAATTATAACGTATATAGATGTATAGCAGGGAGTCGTATTATGTAAACGACTCCGTGCTGTCTAGGGAGATTTTCTTGAAAGAAATACGAAGTAGGGAGATGAAGAAATGCAATTAGAATGGACGTTAGTTGCCGAATATGTGACATGATGCGTCAGCTAAAACAACCTTTGGAAGAGATATCCCGTCGTCTCCAAAATAATCCTGAACGGGCGAGTCAGCGCCAGTCGGAAACGTCGGAAGAGAGATCCCGTCGACTCCAGAACATTCGTGATCGGCAGAGTCAGCCCCGGTCACAGGAAACGGCAGGACAGACATCGCGTCGACTCCAGAACGCCCGTGATCGGCAGAGTCAGCGCCGGTCACTAGGGGTGTGCGGATAATGCTCGAAAAGGTGTCAGACTTTGCTCGAAAAGCAGTGAAATTGGCAGAACCATACAAACCTATGGCGGGCAATTCCTCGAATTCTGCTCCATTTCTTTATCCACATACCAAACATGCAGGAAACTTACCAAAAAAGTACCGAATTTGCCAATTTTTCTGCCGGCATTATCCGCATACGCCTACCGTTCACAGGAAACGTAACAAAAAAATTAAAAATTAAAAATATACAAAAAATATTAACGCCGTAGTAGTGCAACAGACGTTACTTCAGTATCGTTTGGCGCTAGCCAGGGTTCACACGGCTTTGGCACGTCACATGCATGATCAGCAAGCAAAAAAGCATAGCGTAGGGCCCTGAGCTTCCAAGCTCTCTCGTTATTATAGGGCTTTCAAATACAAGATCATAACGTGAGGCAACTCGGAAGAATGAGTAGGTATGCGAAGTGTATCGGGGGATGCATGCAGGGCGATAGTGCGGGTTCCAATCCCAGGTTATGTCTAAAAACAAAGAGTATAAATTGATAAGAATTTATAACATCCCTATGCTTTTTTTGTCTAGGTCATCAAGGCAAAAAAGCATAGCGTAGGGCCCTGAGCTTCCAAGCTCTCTCGTTTATAGTGGAAAAACCAAAACAGGCAGTTGCCTAATAACAATGGACCCACTGTGTCGGGTGGAGGAGGGGGGAGACATGGCTAATGGTAAAATCAATAATGGCGGCGAAATAGAGCAGTTCCAGAACAGCTACAGAAACACGGGCGTAAAGCTAACAGCAGGCAAGAATGTGTTGCAAAGCGCTTATCTTGAAGGCGGCCAGTTTGGTGGCGCCTCAGATATCCGCATGGAGGGAATTCCAGAGAACTGCGCCAGTAGGTGTCGCCCATTTGGTAGAATGTGCAGAAGCAGCTGCAGTGACGATAAGCAGGTTGCTGTTGCCTCCTCGAGTTCTTCATGACGAAAGAGGTCGAAAAAAAGTGTCAAACAATCTACTTCCTGAAGAATTTAGTCACATGGGAGAGACATGTACACGCTCAAGCAGCGTAACAGTGGCGGTCCATGGGGGCACTTTACATACAGCACGCAGTGCGCGCTTGAAGAGCCTTTCCAGACGGAGCACCTTGTGGACAGATATAATTATATGGATTTGTTTTATGGTGGATGGGCATCTACTGTGCAAGTTTCCAGAAGTTCCTTAGCATTTCCACGCTTGCAACTGCCATGCTCTACCGAGGCTTATGCGCCTATAGTCTTTTGCAAACTGCACTGAAAATAGAGAAATCATCCTAAACCAGTGTATGATCTTCTCGCCTATACATAGTTTCCTCTCGCTTGGGAATCACCGTGATTTTGCTCCTGAATTATTCTGCTTGTTACTTTGCAACCTTCCTCCTCCTTCCTATACCACTATCCTTAACTCCATTATCACATTCGCTTCCATGTAATTGGGCTTGAACCCCATGTGTACTTGCGAATTCAAATAAAATTATGCATACATATACTGTCCCTTGAGATTCTGTCTGTAAATAAACCTGTTGAGCTGCACATCAAGTCAACGGCGGAAGACCTGTGTACGAAGCACCTTACCTGCGATATGTGAACTTCAGCTTGCTGCAGTATCCAGGGATAGATTCCCGGGCATACAGCCCTGTGCAAACCTTCTATTAAGACTTTGCTTTGAACAGCTTGGAAGTCTCCACCCACGCACTTTATCCTGGGGAAATTTCGAACAGAGGTACAACAACGCGATAATACTAAGAAAACTTTCAAAGCTGAAAAGGACACAATTCAGGCTCTTTTATAACACCTTGAAAGCGTTTGGTTTCACTTGTATACTTTCAAGCTTTATCCCCAGTTGAAATACAGGCAAAATCAAATGACCAACGACAATGGATTTAGTACAGGTGAGAGGTGATGAGGAAGAAGATATAAAATAACAGCGTCAAATTAGTGACCCATACACATAGAAGGGAATGGGAAAAAGGTGCAGATGTGAGGAAAGCTACCCAGCGTGAAGTGTAGTGCGACAAAAAATAATAGAAAACAAATGGTTATAACTAGCGAGTTGCACCTTTCCCCGTTTCGTTTTATGTGTGTGTGTGTGTGTGTGTGTGTGTGTGTGTGTGTGTGTGTGTGTGTGTGTGTGTGTGTGTGTGTGTGTGTGTGTGTGTGTGTGGGTGTGTGTGTGTGTGTGTGTGACACTCATTCTGCGTTGTTTTGCCTTGAGTTTCTTTGGACTAGACCTTTTTCAAAATTTCATTTTGATTCCATCGTCGAGTTTCATCCCTTGTATCTTTGGTTTTTCCTTCTTTCCATGTCGTATTGTTTGAATAAACCCGTTTTGAGCCATAAGGCAGGACACATACCCGTAGATACAGGCACATCGTTTTTTCAAACTTTGGAGCAGGGTGCAGGTTTTTGCGCTCTGAGGCTCCCACAGTTTCTCGCCAGGAAACCGGCATCAGGCCGGCCTGGTTTCAAACATTAGGTATAGTAGTAGTAGTAGGAAACTAGGTAGATATCGGATAGCTTTGGCCTACCTCCGCCATGCCTCCAGCAAAAGCTGCCGTTCGCGGGCTGACGGATTCGGAGGTAAAATTGTTGTGCTCCCTCCCCGGGATCGAGTCTTCGATTTTAGACGTAGTAAAGACGCTGGCAACATTTGTGACGGAGTCCGCAGACCGCGAGACACGACTAAAGAATAGGATCGATGATTTATCGAGGCAAATTGCAGGCCTGAACGAGGAGGTTGTCGCCCTCAGGGAGTCCGCCATTGTCGCAGCAAGTGCTTCTCCCCTGACTCCTCCAGCAGTTGCCCACAACCAGCACAGCCAGCGTACGATGGAGAGTACAGCGGGAAGGACCAGCAAGCGTACCCGTACTCGCGCAGGCCAGGCTGCCACGTGTACCACTGATGCAGACGAACACCGTAGCACTTCCAGTAGCGTGGGTGACCCTGCCAGTGACCATGAAACGTCAACGGAGGATGAGGACAAGTCCCAGGCAATTGAGCGGCCCACTGTCAAGCCCAAGCCACTGAAGCTAGAGCCAATCACGGACGACACGTGGAAACTGGTATCAAACGAACCTCACAGAGTGAAGAAAGCCGTAATCTATGTGGGCAATTTGAACTCACATAGCAGTGAAGAAAGTGTCAAGGAATTCACTGAGCAACGCCCTGCAGCAGTAAACAAACCGGTGAAGGTTCACCACACGGCTGTTTTTTTGCGCGATTTTGGCCCATTTAATATGGCGGCCGAGAACGCGTAAAAATTCATGATTTTCGTCCAGGAATTGCTTTAGACAGCTAAGTATTCCACAGACTTCGCCACTTTTCGTCTCCAATCAGCTTGGTTTGCCCTAAGTTTTCGATTTTTCGGCTTTGCCTTTCCCTCAGCTCCGCGTACATGCCGCGCGACCGCTGCTTCGATTTGTTTCCTTGTCTCTGGAGGACGTTTGTTTTCCTCTCCTGGGACGTTCGTCGTGCAGAATTTGAGCCAACGTTTGTGCCTCAAATAGTATCCCCAGATTTGAGTATCGTTTAGATAATTTGGAATCGGGTAGGTAAGTGTCCGTTCTGGTGCTGTAGAAAATTTCGTTCCGTGACGTGCATCAATTCCGTGTGACTTGCGTTTGCAATATTCCCACACTTTTGGTATTTCCCACACTTACTGGATCGTAACTGCAATTGTGTTACTCTCCAGTTGTTGTGAGGACGTAGAGTGATCATGGATGAGCATAAATCGCTGCTGCAAGAAGTCTGCCGAGTCGGTGGCAGAAAGTTTTCCTGTTTCAAGCAGTCTACTAGATATAGTGTGGAAAAATATAGTGATCTGCTGAAATCTGTACATGGCATTGATATCTCGAAAGATCGCCCAGACATCCACCCACCATACATCTGTATTCTGTGCGAGCGAGCCCTAAAGAGAGCCAGTAGAAAGGCAGACCATTGTGGAGGTGGCTGTGGACCTGTCACCAAATGGGAGTCACACCATCGCACAAACTGCTCTGTGTGTGCAAGCCAGAAAAAAAGGGGCGCAAGCGCGCACCATGCAAAACCAAAAACAGCATTGCGAGGTGCCGCACTCCTGACAGCACCCAGCCACCAGAGTGATGATGGATCACCTGCACACGCAGCCGGCAGCAGTGTAAGTGGTCTAGATATCAGTGCAGAATGCATACAATCAAGAGCAGCGCGACAACATCGTGCAATATTGCCGCTTGACAGGGACAGATTTTTGGACAGAAATGCGGTGCAAATTTGCATCATTTGTAAGAATGCCGCAGACGGTATCCTGGAAACAGCATGCTGCAATGAGCTGAGTTGTGCAGAGTGCATAAGCGAATGGCTCAGCACGAATAACACATGCAAGTCTTGTAGCGCTGACATGGCTGCATCATCGATGCGCACGCCCAGCATTAGTCTAGTCAGGGTTGTCAGCAGCCAGTCCATACACTGCGACTTCCACGAGCCATCGCTACGTGGATGTCCTGAAGTCGTGCCGCTGCATGACTTGCAACGTCATGTCAACATGTGCCCGTTCAATCCTGCAGAGACGCCATCATGTAGCACAGCACGTAGCCCGCCGCCGAGTACGACACCTATCCGCTCAGTGCGCCCATCGTCAACAGTGGCTGAGGTTCTAAGTGCTTCTCCGTCGAAGTTGAAGGGCAATGTGGCAACCAACCTCACTGCACGTCTGGTCACGGCTAGGGCAGAGGGTGGCAGGCTGGAGGTGAAAACTGGCGAGGGAGGCAGGGGCAAACCGCAAGTTTACCAGCTAACACCAGAGTGCAGTGTACCGTCAACCGATGCGTCTGCCTCAACACTCAAACGCCGCGCTGCTGAGCTGACCCGAATTGCTGAGTCCGTTTGTGGTGGATCGGATGGAGCTCGAGTGCAAATGATTGCTGGGCTGAAGCGGCTCTCATCAGCTGCACAGGAGGAGCTCTTGCAGGAAGCTGGCTTGAAGTGTAGTTCACCTTCGCCTGGCACCGCGCTGGCCATCAAGGCAGACCTCCGACTGCCATGGAGCCAATTGAGGAAGCTGCGGCAGTGGCTCAAGGTCTTCGGAGTAAAGTTGGAGTCTGAGCGTTCTATACGAGAGTTCATCGCGAAGACGCTGCCCAGCTACACCGCTACAGAGCTGCCGATGTCGAAGCGGAATGGCGATGTCTCCATGGCTGCCACTGTATTTTTTCCGGACCTTGTCGCTGTTGTCATGCATTTCCTCGACATCCTCAATGAGAGTGACAGCTTGACATGGCATTCAGGCACGATTCCACAGTCCGAAGTATGGCTCAAGATTGGCGGTGATCACGGAGGAGGCAACTTTAAGTTAAGTTTGCAGATCGCCAACGTACTAGCACCGAACGCAACGCACAACACCATTCCACTGTGCATATTCGAGGAGAAAGACACTCCGGCCAATTTGAAGACTGCTCTTGGACAGTATGCTCCACAGATTGAGCATTTGCAAAGCACGGTATGGAACGGCAGGCAGCTGAGAGTGTACATGTTCGGCGACTACGAATTTCAGACTATGAACTACGGGCTGTCAGGTTCTGGCGGACTGCGTCCATGCTTGCACTGTTTGTGTCCGAAGAAGGAGATGGCCAATCCAAATGATGATAGAACAGATGCGCATAGACAGGCACGCACACTGACTACATTGGCTGATGATTATGGCAGATTTTCTGAAGCTGGCTCGCAGATATCACAGGCAAAGCACTATAACAATGTCATTCGTCCGTGCATATTGCCAGTGCCCGTTGAAAATGCAATCATCCCGGTGCTGCATCTCGACTTGGGCATCTACACATGGATGTTTGAAGCCCTTCTGAAGGACCTGCAGGAACTGGACTCGAAGCTTGCTTCGAAATGCAATGCTGACACCAACGATGCTGGTACGTTCACCAAGTTGTGTGCCCTCCACGAGAAACTCCGCTGCGCACAGTTGCAACTTGACCAAGCCGTCAACGAACAGCAAATGGTCCAACAACAGATGCAATTTGTAGCTCTCCACATCCAGAACCAAGCGGAACAG
>NW_027044759.1:2500-11000 GCF_964019385.1 Sycon ciliatum | reverse complement strand
ATAATTGTGCCACCAAAATCGTGTTCAAAAGTCTGGTTTATGAACATCCCCATTTCTTCTTTCAAAGTTTGGGCACAATACAGTTTTATAAATATCAAATTCAATCACATCTCAATGAATAACCTCACTCAAGAGTCAAGACCTCTCCAATGGGCCGTCATTTGCGCAAATCGGACTATCGGTCGCAAAGTTATGATATTTTTAGTGGCATGGGTACATCATGCACGTTGGCCTATGTCGAACATTATAAGGGGGGGGGGGGGGGGGGGTGCTTCAGCACCCAAAGCACCCCCTGGGTACGCCACTGACAGTACAGCCCCCCCCCCCCCCCCCTCTAACATCATACCGCAGCCCATCCGCCTCCAGTATACCACATGCCATGGCACCGGGTCAGTGCTCACAGACAGTCGCGCCGTATTCCAACACTAACCAGTCGGGCCGTATTCCAACACTAACCAGCAGTGTGTTCTTGACATCAATAGCTCCACGGCCCCAGATGAACTCTTCGTCAACTACACCCGCAAACGGATCTACTTGCCATTCCGGTGACACAGCGGGCACCACGTCCAGGTGACTCATCAGCAAGTATGGCTGCAGTGACGCATCTTGCCCGGCCACGCGCATCAACAGACTGTAGTTAGCGACGACTTCAACGTCAATGTACGGGCTGCTGAAGACATGCTGGTACTCTGCAGCAAGAGAAATACAGATATACATGTGTCATATGCACATACAATATGCATCTAACAGACAAGCAGATACACACAGACACACAGACACACGTGCACACAAACATGCACACACACAATCACACGCACACAAAGACATGCACACAGACACACACACACACATAGTCAGGAACGCTGCATCCCAGCCTCTTCGAACCCAGACCATTTGATCTGGAGCCCAGAAACTGCCGGTTCTGGAATTCTGATGTACCCCAGTGTTACCTTTTGACAGTCATTTCCCCTTGAATGTACAGTGTCATTGTACTTTGTAGTGCTGGGCTGCAGAGGTCTTTCTTCGAAATCGGGGGATACTAAGAACTCTGTATGGAAAACTCGAAATTGTTGTGTGTGCTAGTGTGCTAGTGTCAATATTGCTGGAGCTGCACTACTGATATCTGCTAGGTATGAGTGCGCAGAACATGTGGGAGAAACACTGAACAGATCTACATTGTAGTGCATTGTAGTGCAGTGTGCGGTAATACATGTATACCATTATTCTAGCATGTAAAGCTTGTAAACGAACATGGTCCCGGGAGGATGCACCCAGTGCGCTGAGAGTGCTTGCACACCACGCAGGCAGAGCGTAGTGCCACGGTACAACAGTGGAGCAACGCGAGCAATTCCTAGATACGGGCAGCGCCCAGTCCCAGCGTGCCCGGATAAGAGGGTTCTACAGTCAGTATATCAAAAGTGAGGACTGATTGCAATACATGTACTTAGTAGCAGGCAACACAACACTACATGACATTGTGTATACATTTTACTACTCAGCATTAGAATGGAAGTGTGGTGCATCCACCAATGCAATCCACACCAGTCTAGAAGAGTGCAGTTTATGAACCCAGAGTTTTCGTTCCCTTTTCATCATGGGCTCATGTAGCAAATTAGGGAAATGTCTAAGACAACAACTACATAGGCAAAGATTGAAAGAACTCATGGATCAGTTTATCTAAAATATTTTAAATTATTAATTTTTTTGTATTGTGACTTCACCTCATAGCTCAACAATAAGGAATTGAGGTTTACACGCCATAATATAGGTTGTTCATGCACGTGTACTGGCTATAGCACTCACCTCGCCTAAGGAAATTGGACAGCTCGATCAGGGCCAATTTCGTTTGGTTACTTTGGGATCTTGTGTACGAAATTGTTTTGATTTGAATGGCTTTCGCCAATCTTGTATACTGCGTATCTCCCACCGGAATCGGCTCCTCGTTTGTTCCACATGGCTCCGGATCCACTATCCGACTGCCAAACCAAATCGTTCTGCCCACAAGCAGTGCGAGAACTGAGCATAGAAGCACGTACAATACTGCACGACCAGACATGATCAATGCCTACGGCCACAGCTCTACTGTAGCTCCGGTTGTTGCAAAATGCGTTCAAAGTAATTAGTTAGTTTCAAAGCAGTGTACACGGATAGCGCGCATGTGTCACCTGCTCACGCACATGCACAGCACCGACACAACACCTGTGATCATGTGAAGAGAGCTACTAGTACTACTCAGTACTAGTCTGTAGCTGCAAGTGTTGCTGCGCTGTCGGCTGTCGTGCCCTGCAGCCTGATATGATCCGCGATATCCGTCCGTGATCGATCAGCTGAGATCCGAAGTAACGTCCCGACAGTAGCCGCTACCGTCGTATCGATGGGCGGACTTGAATCGAGGTCGGTCTTGACCAGGTATGACTCCCTAGCCCTGGTCTTGACTAAAAACGTCGTTGTCACTTGGCTGTGGTGTGCCGGGTAGTTGTAGTAGACCTCCACACTGACCACAGTCCTGTAGGCTGTACTGCAGTGTAGGCTGTAGGCTGTAGATGTACAAGATCTACTCAGTGTCAGTACTGTCAGTTCAAAATAAAAGGGGCACACCCTCGAGGGCCTCGTCCTTTTATTAGGAATAATAAGCCTCTACAAGCTCTCTCGTCTTCACGAGACAGCAAGAAAATCTGAAGAGCAAAAGACACTTTCATCGATTGGTGCCTCTTGTTTTTGATCTATCTTTTGTGAGAGTACAGTCATGTACTTCAAGTACTTTCATGTATTTCATCGATATCCGCGACAGGGATCGATCGGAGAGCTGGCTCTACTGTACTACCACTGTCTACCTCACTACTACTAGTATTAGTAGTAATGATTATTATAGTGGAGTCTGGAGTCCCAGTCCGTGAGTCATACTCTCATAGTCGTCGTCTTCGGCAATGCATAGCATGATTGACTGTTACACTTCGGAGGCTCCGGCTACGAATGTGACAGTGTGTTAGGCCTCAAATCTTCGCTTTTCAAATAATTCACAGCGATTTAAAGAGAAAATTTACACAAACTCCAACCTCGTCCCCTTGATATTCCCGCCCTTTCCCTCACTCCTTTGGCCTTTTTCTTCGCTTCAAATTGTTGCAGTTGCAGATTTATTTCTCTTTGGACGTAGCCGTATAGCCTACATACGTGTTGATTGCAGAGCCATGTCATCCGTTAGTGACCTCCCCAGTCAGGGGACGGCTGGTTCTGCGCGTCCCACGCAGCACGACCCGCTTGTGGCAAATCGTGGAGCTGCAGAGATCCAGAGTGGGAATGCTGTGCCCGAGAGGCCACCACAGCCCACTCAGCGTGATTTGCTTTCTGCCGCATCCCCCACTGTCTGCGGAAGTGGTGGGGTGCCGGCTATGCCCATGCCGCATGGAGGTTACCCGGCCTATGGGTCGTTTTATCTACCACCGCACGGGCTAGCTCCGACTGGAGAGCATCCGTTTTCGGCTGCACAGCGGGCTGTAGGGCTCTGTGTTTCCGCCGAGAACGAAGCACTGCCTGGCCCAGGGACTGAGGTCCTGGAGTCCAGCGGTGATGCAGCCAATACCGGTAGTAATATCGGAGAGCCTGCAGCCAAACGAGCGGCCAGAGCTCTGGACTTTGCACCGGCCACTGCGGTGGCGAGTCGCAAATTCCTTTTCAACGCCCCTGAGGCGGTGACGAGTTATGTTGAGAAGTATTTTCGGTCTCCGCTCTCTGACGAGCAGCGGAAGGCCATGCACGAGGACCATCCACGGCCTGACACGGCAGCAGCCTATGTGCCCAAGGTGGATGATACAGTGTTGCGCTGGGCTGGTTCCCGTTTTCCCAAGACATCCGACTCGCAGTGGGCGGCTGTTCAACGTGATGTGGCATCGCTCTCTGGTCCCGTTGCATGTATGCTCTCCGCCCTGGTCGAGGCAGAGGAAGGTGTTCCGGCAGTGGAGGAACTCTCCGTACCATCGGCGGAAGTCAAGGACGTGCTCCAGCGCACACTTGTCCTGGTCGGAGACCTGATGGCTTCGATCAATGGCATCCGCCGCCAGTCCATCATCGAGGCTGTGGACAAAGACGTGGCAAGAGTAACCAAAGGTATCCCACCGCCAGGCACTGGGAAGGAGCTGTTTGGTGAGGAATTTATCTCAGCCATCTCCACGAAAGTGAAATCCGAGGCGACGTTGAACGAGGCGCAGAGGCTGGCGCGCAAGCCACAGCCAAAGCCGGGTTTTCAGCGAAAGGGGTTCGCGTTCCAGTCATCGCGTACCCCGAAGCTGCATACCTTCTCCAGTCGCCAATACGGCAGGGATCGCCAGCAGCCGCCCCACCGAGGCTCATTTCGCCCCCACCGCGGAAGACCGCAAGGGCAGTGGACACCAGGGTCGAGGGGCAAGTCACCACCTCGCCCTCAGGCCCAGTAGTGGACCACGCGGGGCAGCTCCGAGAATCGCCAACACCATCATCGGAGCTGCAGCTTCCCGTTCCTTGGCGATGGGAGGTACATCATCCACCTCCACCCGCTGGTCGCATTGCGGTGGCCTGGCAGAACTGGGAGCAACTGACGGCGGACCCATGGGTTCGCAGTACCGTCCGGCATGGCCTGCGTATCCCACTGCTGGCTCGCCCTCATCAGCGGCAGGCTCCCAGACAGATGCACCTGGCTCAGGCGGAGCAGGTTGCTCTGCAGGAGGCCCTGTCCAACATGGCAGCAGCGGGGGGCATCGAGCCCACTACAGTGCGAGACGCGACATTCAAGAGCACGCACTTCATGGTACCCAAGAGCGGTGGTCGATGGAGGCTAGTGTTCAACCTCAAAGCGCTGAACGAGTTTGTGGACAACTCCCATTTCAAGATGGAAACGTTGGCAGTCGTACCCGAGCTAGTTCAGCCGAACTGGTGGTTGGCGAAACTCGATCTGAAGGACGCCTTTCACTCGGTACCGGTGCACATTCACAGCCGACGCCTCCTCCAGTTCATGTGGAACGACCAGGTATGGCAGTACACTTGCCTCCCGTTCGGTCTGTCGGAGTCACCCCGCACGTTCACCAAGGTGCTTCGTCCAGTAGCAGCGTGGCTCCGTACAATGGGTCTGCTCATCGTTGTCTATCTGGACGACTGGCTGTTGATAGCACACTCCCCTGCTCTAGTGGCGCAGCAGATCCAGTTTGTGGCAGCCCTCCTAGAACGACTGGGCTTCATAGTCAACCGCCAGAAATCTATCATGGAGCCGACGCAGATCCTGACGTTTCTCGGAGTCGAAGTGAACTTGGTGCGCATGGAATTTTCCTTGCCTCGCGACAAGCTGGACAAGATTCGCTCCGAGTGCCGTCGCCTGCGCAACAAGGGATTTGCTACCCTCGCCGAACTGCGTTCACTGACAGGCAAGATGGTTGCAGCGCGCCCTGCAGTACACCTCGCTATGCTTCATGTCCGGGGACTGCAGTTCCTGCTGAACGAGGCTCTGGCACACCGTCTCGAGACCCAACAGTTGGACGAATGGGCCTGCAGCGACCTGCGTTGGTGGATAACGACGGCGGGGTGCCCGATACCCATGCACAGAGACCCACCCTCGGTCACCATGAGCTCAGATGCGTCCAATGTAGGATGGGGTGCTGCTGTGGATACGGCGCATGCCGGTGGGCCATGGTACGAGTCCGAAGCTGCGCACCACATCAACTGGAAAGAGCTGATCGCGGTATGGTTAGGTTTGAAAAGCCTGCTCCGCAACGCATCCAACCAAACCATCCGGTTGGAAATCGACAACACGACCACCGTGGCATACCTCAATCATCAGGGAGGCACTCATTCTCGGCGTCTGTGTACGCTTGCGATTCAGGTGCTGGAGTGGGCTGCAGCCCGACACCTGGAGCTGGAAGCGGTTCATGTGCCAGGAGCCCTGAATCACACAGCAGACTATCTGTCCCGTCACGTGGAGGAGACGGGCGACTGGATGCTCCCGTACCATGTGTTTACTACCATCCAACAGACATTCGGCCCGCTGAGTGTAGATCTGTTTGCGGCCCGCCACAATGCTCGCCTGCCCCGCTACCTGAGCTGGCGTCCAGATCCAGAGGCAGAAGCAGTGGATGCCTTCTCCACCCCTCCAGAGCTATGGGAGAATGCTTATGCCTTTCCGCCATTCAGCCTACTCACCCGGTGTCTTCGCTACATCCGGCAACACGACATTCGACGGGTAATCGTGGTGGCTCCAGCCTGGCAGTCACAGGCTTATTACCCTCAGCTGCTCCGAATGTCCTGCAGTGCTCCGCTACGACTAGTATCGTCAGACGTTCTGGACCCACAGGGACAAGTCCATCCACAGGCACAACGCCTACGACTGACCGTATGGAGTATCTCCGGGAAGCAGCCTCGCTGCGAGGCCTTTCGCAGGGAGCTGTCACTCTCTGGCTCTCCTCCTGGCGAACTAGCACCAACGCAACGTATCAGTCAGCATGGCGACAGTGGGTGGGCTGGTGTTGCGAACGACGTGTGGATCCCGTATCGGCGGACCCTACTCAATTAGCCAACTTTCTAGCGACACAGTATGAGGCAGGCAAGCAATACCGTACCCTGAACGTGTACCGTTCGGCGGTGTCATCCACCGTACCGCCACTCCACGATAATGTACCCGTCGGACAATCGCCTAGCGTCGTCCGGGTTATGCGTGGTATCTACAATCAACGACCGCCATTGCCTCGCTATTCACGTACGTGGGACGTGGCCACTGTTCTAGAATACATTCGGTCATTGGGCCCGAATACTGCTTTGACCCTGTCGCACCTGTCCTGGAAGCTGTGCATGCTGCTCGCACTGGCTAAGGCAGCAAGAGTAAGTGAGATCTGTCACTTGGATATCCGCGCAATGCGCTTCCTGGCAGATGGTGTCGAGTTTGAGCTGACTCACGTCACCAAAACACAACGCTCTGGCGGCCCGCGGAAGTTCTTTGTGCCAGGTCTGCCGGCTGATCCGATCCTGTGCCCAGTGGAATGCATCAAAGCCTATCTGGATGTGACTAGGTCCAGCCGCACTACACCAGCGCAGAGTGCTCTCGTTGTGTCCACTCGCCGACCCTTTCAGCCAGTCTCGACCTCAACTGTCGCCAGATGGGTGACAACACTGCTCCAAGCAGCGGGTGTTGAAAGTGACTTCTCAGCCCATTCTACGCGGAGTGCCTCCACTAGCGCTGCACGACAAGCCGGGGTGTCATTGGCGGATGTGTTGGCGACAGCTGACTGGTCACGGCCCAACACATTCATCCGCCACTATTACCGACCGCACAGCCAAGCTTCTTTTGGCCAAGCCGTCTTGACGGTTAGCACTGGGTGAGGAGTCTTCTACAAGTGCGGACTGTGGTTCCGATTTCTATGCATGGTTTCTCATAGTGATCATGCCTTGCGCGCCTGCTCCCTGATTATTTCACTATCCATGCCGTTTCTTTGCTTGTGTGGAACACTACAGTTGAATCTGTTTCATATTGATTTGAGAAAGTGTATCTGTCCTCAGCGGTTATAACATGCTGTTTCCTTCCAGCTTCTTTCTCTTGACAGAGTGTAGTGTCGATGGCAACATACATTAGCCATTAATTTCATACCTTGCTACTCATGTGAGGTCTTTTCTTTAAACATCACACTGTCACATTCGTAGCCGGAGCCTCCGAAGTGTAATTAGGAATTCCGCTAGGACCTGAAAGGTCTGACGTGGAATTCAGGTTACACTAGGAGGTGAAGGCGGAGAATGTGACAGTGTGTTCCCACCCGCGCCGCCCCTGTCTCATTCTCCGCTGTCAGACGTTGCCTTTTGCTTGTCCATAAATGAGCTCATCAAAGGCCAAAGGAGTGAGGGAAAGGGCGGGAATATCAAGGGGACGAGGTTGGAGTTTGTGTAAATTTTCTCTTTAAATCGCTGTGAATTATTTGAAAAGCGAAGATTTGAGGCCTAACACACTGTCACATTCTCCGCCTTCACCTCCTAGTGTAACCTGAATTCCACGTCAGACCTTTCAGGTCCTAGCGGAATTCCTAATTCTTGTTGACGACACGGCCACTACATGATTGTAGCAAGACTACAATCATAGTCATACAGCTGTAAACAACAGTACTGTTACTATGATCTACTCTTTATTGTGGTCATGTAGGCGACAGGCGCCAAGCGCCTGCTAGGCACTGTCATGTCACCGTGTCACGTCAGCCAGCCAGTGCCACGTTAATGATGTAACTTGTTATCTAATCATAAATCATGGTTACTTTTTGTAGTAGTACATGTACATGTAGTATGTCGTTGACCAACATTGACCGGGATGCAACGACGTCCACGGCCCAAAAAAGATCCCTTCCTTAATTCCATTGAGTTGCAGGTTAGAACAGGAAGCACAGTGATGACCTCTGTACTGTAGTCAGTCTTGCATGTTTTCCGGAAAAAGTGCATTGACGGCGAGGGGATATCAGACTACTACTAGTACCAGTAGTACTGTACCGGCATAAAAGCGTCCAGT
>NW_027044758.1:0-2000 GCF_964019385.1 Sycon ciliatum | reverse complement strand
TGGCAAACACAAGTTTTACTGCATAGTAGACCCAGGTGCTCAAAGTCCGGACACGTTTACAGCGTGTGTGTGTGTGTGTGTGTGTGTGTGTGTGTGTGTGTGTGTGTGTTTACCGAGCTGAAACTCACACTAGCAATGATCACTTGCCAGAATCCTGCGTGTGGGTGGAAGGTATCTTGTCGAAGTTTGTTTTGAGGCCAGGCTCGATTGAATCAGGCCATCTTTCGATCCGATCTGTTTCTCTGGAGTTCGCTGATTTTTTCATATCAAATTTTGGTGTCACAGAGGGTGCTCTAAAGTCCGTACAGCTCAGAGGTGACTCGAAATAGTAGTCGGAAATACAAACGTATTTCTGCTAATTGTTAACTTGCTATCCTTCGGTTACGACGGAAGTACCGAAGCGATATGTTTGGCATGATCCTCCACCAGTATTCCTTGGAAAAGCGTAGTTTGTTGCCGAAAGGCAAGCTGTTTTTAGTCGGCTCAGAGAAGAAGCATCTGCGCTATGAAAACCGCGAGGAGACAGTGGTGGAGATGCCAGGAGTGTCAACCTTTCTGCAATGATCGGTGGTTCTCTGTTAATTCTTCTCTCCTCTGGCCAATCTCAGCTATAAGCTGGCTCTTGATGATTTAGTGAAGGTCTGTTTGGCGCTATGTCCGTTCGAAATCGGTCATAGCAAAGTTGATTTTTTGCATGAAACCAATTTGTATTTCGTATGGACACTCCAAAGCCCACTCACGCGGCATGGGACTTCTGCTTATCGTAGATCCCTGAAAATTGGTATGCCAGGAGAACATACTACAGTGCCCCCTCGATAAAACATTTTCGTCGAATACGATAAAAGAACATGAAATTATGGGTGTACGCACTTAGGATAGCTGTCCGGACTTTGAGCACCTGGGTCTACTAGTCACACTCCAGGGTGCAGCTGGAGAGAGAGAGAGTGTACAGGCACAGAGAAGGGAAACAAAAGCTCTATTGGCGTTTCTCGTCTCGGAGTCTCGCGCATTGCAGGGCCGTAGGAAAGGATCTCAGTTAGTCTGGCCAAGTGCATGGGGTACTTGACCGGAAATAGAGTGCAACATGACAATTTTTGCCTACTGCCATTTTCACTCAGCATGGGGTGTGGGAAGTTATTTTCAATTGTTGTGGTCTTTTCTTAGCACTCACAGACCCCACTGCAGCTACTTACTTGTTGTGGTCTTGCCAGAAAGGCATACTAGGGAGGGGGGAGGGATGGGGTTATTGGAAAATCAGGCCAAAGTGTGCCTTTTGAGGGTTGAGGAGCCAAAAATTAAAAAAAACATTCTAGGTTCGCTTGAGAGCCGAGACTCGGTCTGACTGAGTTTTCAGCATCCGTAGGAACGCCACCACCTGCAAAGGTCCAAGGCGCAGATGCAGCTCCTAAAGCGGTAGGAAGTGAGTAGATCAACCCACCAGCAAAGTTGTCCAAGACCGAAAATCCCATTTGCTGCATCCATGCTTCCCTCGTGCCAGGCCACGAGTTCCCACATAACTGTGGGTCGCAGCACGGCTGGAAAAATTCCTTCCGCTTCCAAGCAGGACTTGAACCCGGTACCCTCTGTTCCTCAATCATGATCTTAGACCATCCCAATATGCCTGCCTATAGCGATGAACCAGCACTGTTTTCGACGATGCGCACAGGATGTATCCTGCACAGGACAATCAGTGGTACTGATGATTCGAGCCATGCATTGTACAATGCCACTTTCGATCTTGGAAAGGTACGGCCAAAACCTGGAAGGGGACGTATCGTGCCATCATTCTACTTCGCTTTCGCTACAGCCACCTACAGTAATACCTGGGTCACACTAGGCCGATCTTTCAGCCGATTATGGAATCGTACAAGAAATCCTCAAGATCGGCGCGAACAATGCCTAGTGTGGATGGTGTTGCCGCACATGTTTCTGACAAATTCATGTGGGTGGGTATAGGTCCGACCCAGTCGGCCGGTTTCACATCGGAGTCGGTGTCGGAG
>NW_027044757.1:0-3000 GCF_964019385.1 Sycon ciliatum | reverse complement strand
GCTACATACGCGTATACGGTATCGGTATACGATACCGGTAGCACATGGCCCTACCGACACTGTGAGAGTGACGTGTCACAGAATTTTTTTAATAATGTTGACAGCGGGAAATTCAAAAAATCCAACCTCATAACATTTTCACCTTGGAACAAAAGCAGCTGTAACTGAAAATAATGGTTTGAATGGCTATTTTCCTTCTGAATCGATCGGTTGTTCATCGGTCGCCGTAGCGCACCCGTGTCCTGCCATGGAGGCCAACTCCTTGTGCCTGGTGGACAGTGAACTGTCCTCGCTCTTGGATGCACCGCTTCAGCCGCTCCTGCGCCACATCAACGCGCACTGCAATGTTCTTCGAGAGCTGGCCGGCTTGGAGCGAGTGGTGAACCTGGTGTCGCTGGATGTTTCAGCTAATCAGCTTGTTTCCATGCGTGGACTTGAGTGCTTGAGGCAGCTGAAGGTCCTCAACATCTCTTGCAATCGGCTGGAAGCGTTGGAAAGTCTCGAACATCTTGCGTACGTGTTGGTGCTCCTTAAAAAAAGTATTTCTAAAAATAATTAATTTAGCCTACCTTCAATACTGGACACTATCGAAAAGCAAACAGTCTGGTATAGCCAAAGAGATGCAAGATGCGATTGCCCAGTTACAACAATGAATAGCACTGCTTTTTGTAGTCTGTAGATCTCCTGATCATATAACAGGCCATGTGCGTGCTCTGCTCACGCACTCGGGTGAGCAGACTTGATCGAGTCCAGCCATCCGTTTGCATCTTGTACCTTTACCGCTTACTGGAGATTTGCATCGAGCGTGCGGAAGACGACTCGTGTGCCGGTACAAATGCACAACCGGGATGAAACCCTGCAAATAAGTTCACGTGATGCAGTGGTGTGCTCAGAACACTGCGAGTTTGATTCCAATGTCCTAACTGCACCCCCCCCCCCCCACACACACACATACACACACAGCCGCCACCAAATTACCGGTCCGGAATTAGACACCGTACTTTCTCTGACTAAAGTCGCACTCCCACTTCAGGACTCTGCCACGTTGCGTGCATGTCTTGACCTGGATAGTCAAAGCCTCTTCTTATCGAGATGGGCATCAACGAATAAAGCCTCTTCACTGATATTAAAGTGTAGCTTTAAAAAATTCACGGTCCGAGTTTTCCGCTTCCGCAGGAACGCCACCACCCACTAGGATCAAGGAGCAGATGCAGCTCCTAAAGCGGTGGTGGCTTTAAAACCTGTGGTATGTATATTCAGTGCAAGATGCAACAGGGCAACATGACCGGGGAAAGGAGTTTCTGATTGATCTGGTTATACTCTAGCCTTTCATACTTGTGTATCATATTTACACATGACCTATTTCTGTATGACATGGTGGCTACACATGACCTATTTCTGTATGATATGGTGGCTACACATGACCTATTTCTGTATGATATGGTGGCTACACATGACCTATTTCTGTATGATATGGTGGCTACACATGACCTATTTCTGTATGATATGGTGGCTACACATGACCTATTTCTGTATGACATGGTGGCTACACATGACCTATTTCTGTATGATATGGTGGCTACACATGACCTATTTCTGTATGATATGGTGGCTACACATGACCTATTTCTGTATGATATGGTGGCTACACATGACCTATTTCTGTATGATATGGTGGCTACACATGACCTATTTCTGTATGATATGGTGGCTACACATGACCCATTTCTGTATGATATGGTGGCTACACATGACCTAACCAGGAGTAACACACACGTTAGTGATCAAAACCGGACTAGTTCCGCCGGGCCTGGTATAGTAGCGGCGAAGCAAAAAAGGAGATTAGCTGCGTGCAGCCTCCGTACACTCTTCTGGAGATGAGCCATCAGACCCCCCCCCCCCCAACACCATGTTTTAACAGGGCAGTCGAAATTGGGTGAATATTTCAGCAGACATGCATGCAAGTATGTGCACAAAAGACCACAACACAGCTGTAAAGTCAGTTTTCAATTCCATGCACCTGGTGGAGTTATCACTAAACACATGTTCTGCTGTGTGTTGTGTCCATTCGGACAGGTCACTTCAATGGCTCGATGCCTCGCACAATGCCATCGCTGACATCTCGAATGTGTCCGCCCTGGGCCGCAGTGCTCGCCTGGAAACGGTGATCCTGCACGGCAACCGACTTCACTCCTGTCAGAACCTGATTGCCCACCTGTCCAGCATACAGCACTCGCTCAAGCACCTCTCCCTGTGGACCGACCGGACAGACAGATCAGTGGCTGCCAGTATTCCAGATGGTAAGCCATTGTGTTCTATAAGTGATTTTTATAGCAAAAATTACAGAGCGTACACACCCTCACAAGCTTCTTCAATTATTCCACACGCAACACAGTTTATCTATGCACCATATCTGTCACACCACAGCACGGTCCTTTGGGTTTGACCCATGTTGGACCACTCTACAAGGTTCAGGTACATTTACAGTCGACTTTGCTAATAACCACTGCGGATATAACGACAATTCGCGAATAATGACAGAATTTCCATGCCCAGAGCAAAGTCCCATCTAACTGTATACATTGAACTTCGGATACAACGACAATTTGCGTACCGCGCCATTATTTTAGTGCCCCACGGTCATATTCACTGCTTGAATAATGACTTTCTGGGCTTTTGACAGCTATTTCAAGTACCTGTCATGCAGAAGTACCAGAACGATGGACAAAGGCACACATGCAAGAAGATGCAGCTGAGGGGGGGGGGGGGGGGTGCTTTCATGTCCCTGTAGATGGCTCCAAAAGGCTAATTTTTCAATCTATTTCCCTTCCATATTGACTTTATAGTTCCTTTTAATTGTATAGTATGAAAATAAAGTACCCACTGGCATGGAGCATGAAAAGAGCTTCATTTTGATATGCATGTCATACTATACAAAATTATGGGTTCACATACATTCAAATGGGACTTCGCGAATAAGAACACTTTTCTGATGCCCCG
>NW_027044756.1:0-15000 GCF_964019385.1 Sycon ciliatum | reverse complement strand
TCACCACATGTCAGACGCCACGGTGTACTCCTCAATGGGACACTGAGACCCAGTCACCACTACTAGTAGTAACTGTTACGGCCCGGAGCCAGCTCCTGGGGGTGGGGGGTGGTACGGCCCCATGTCGGCTACAGGACCGACTATTTCCACATGCCCAGTTAATTCAAAATCCTGGGAGGATACATCTCTACCTCTATGCATAATAATCTGTTTGTTTCAGCTGCACATTCCTCTAGCAACAGATGTGGCAGCTAGCGGAGTAGACTTCACTGGACAAGAAGAACAGCTGAGGAGGTAGAGACTCTAGGAAGGCGTGTATGAGGATAGCTTATTACTAGTACTTCCGGATAATCAATTGCACACTGAGCAGTCATGAATGCTGGAATTGGTGAAAACTGGTACGGTTATGGCCGCACCAGCCGTACCAGTGGCACCGGCCCTGTAGTATCTGACACAGATGTCGATTTCCCTGGCTGGGTCATGTTGTTTGTGGAAGACCTAACTCAGTGTGTTACCAAACACTGGATATGGCAATTAATATCCGGGACATCAAGCACCCACGTCACAGTGGCCGACCCCATCTCAGATGGACTGAAAATATTAAAAATAATATAAAGCATGCCAATATTTGAAAAGGCGATGTGGAGATAACAAATGAAATATAGCTATAAATACAATGATACCCACGCTCATGTCACAAAACAAAGTACTAGTAGCAGAAAGTATAGCTCTGGAGCATTTTCTTGTCACGTTTATCAATGGAAACTCGTGACAGACAGAAAATAGATAGCCAGCAATAGGATGTATACACTAGAGTTGAAGGTATTTTTGCACACTGTAGCCGTCAACTCAAGTGTATACATCCTACTACTGGCTATCTACTTTCTGTCTGTCACGAGTTTCCATTGGTAAACGTGACAAGAAAACGCTCTGGAACTATACTACTGATACTTCGTTTTGTGACATGAGCATGCACGGGTACTCGGTATCATTTTATTTAGGCCAAAACAAATAATGACCTTGTTTCCGGTCGCCCGACCGGGCCACTTTTTCCCCAAATTCTGAAACTTTTTTTTGGTCCCAAATGTATGCAAACGGTGGCAATGCCATGTGTGCAAGTGCATTCAACGAGTCATAACTCAGTCAAATCTCAACCGAATTCCACAATCGAAACACCTACAAGGTAGCAGAGCTTCTCAGCTGTCGGCTCGAAACCTCCGGGGTCGATACGAACCAGAATAACGGAGCTGGAGGACTCGAACTGTTTGCTTGATTTCTCAGGGTGTACGAAAACAGGAATACACCACATGCTGTACAAGAACAGTGAGCCAGTCAACTAACTTTGACATTGATCCTTGCCATGATATAATGTACAATGTATATGTACATGTGTAGGTGCTCTTGTCCATCAATACCACAACGATTGAGGAACCAAAAAAAGTATCCAAAAAAAGTTTCATTCCGGCCGACCGAGTCTCCTTTTTGAGGGGTTGCCGACCGGAAACAAGCCTATTTTTTGTTTTGGCCTTATAGCTATGCCAATATTGATATTTCTTACTGCTTTGAGCTGGCTCTAGACAAAAAACGAAAAAAGGCTGATACTTGTGGGGAAATGTGCTGCTCTTGCGTAGTACTGTTGTACTTTAGTGCTATAAGTTTGAACGCTATTGAGATGCCTTTTGTTGGCTCTTCTGCCTGGATTTCATTGACAGATGCGCTAAAAGCCCACGGATCCTTCCACGAGTGACATGCGACCTGTAACTAGTGTCATTATTAAAGTCTGGCATGGGCCTTGTACTCCGAATGTCAACAAAAATACAAATGTTGGGCCCAAAGGGGGGGGGGGGGGGGGGCTTAGACCTGGTGCGGCTAAAACACAAGTTACACAACACACCGGAAAATACGGCATGCGGTAGAGTGTGCTATTCTCTTCCATTGCTTTCCTCTTTGTTCCTTGTGCACTTTTCTTCCTCAACTTGTAGTGATAAGGTCCATGAGTAAAGAGTACTGGAGTGTCCCTATAATAATAATTTAAATATCAAGACCACGACCTCTCTGAACCAGTGAAGAACAGTATCCACGTTTTGTTTTGTGAACAGACTGTTAATTAGTACAGTGTCCAGGCTACAGAGCAGGGAGCGCTAAGCTGGTTGTTACTGCTCACTTGTGCAGACTGTGACAACTCAGTATTACTTTTAGTATGGCGAATTCAGGCCAAGCACGTACCTCGCGGATTGTCAGTGGGACCGAGGGCACTGGACGCATCCTGGCCGCCTCTATTTGTTGAATTCTTCGCTTTGAAGCACTTTGAGCAGTGACCTTCGAACGCTGGGCTGCCGTAGAACCCGCATTCGGCTACGCACATAGCTGGCGACTGCTGGGCCTGCTCCGCGCTGCTCTGCATCTTGAAATATTTCTCACAAACAAGCAGCACAACTGTATTTCAACTGCTGGAAAAGCTCTCGGCTTGACAGGACACCGTCAAGGGCACAATACGACACGTACGAACTGGTAGGAGCTTTTCAACATGAACAGCACTACTTCACCCTCCACTATACTAGTGCCGTAGTAGAAGCTTTGCAACAAGACTTTCTGTGACACTACAATTCGAATTGAATTGTAGCGACGCTTCGACTTTATTATGTAACTGCTGGCTGAGATTGAGAGGGAGTAAAACAATCATTCTACTCATCATCTCCCACTGCCACCAAGGCACTATACTAGCTATACTAGCAGTGCTGCGATAATTATTATAATTATTGTGAAGTGCGCTACTACTAGTACTAGTACTACTACTACAGTGCTGGCAACTGAAATCCGACCACCCTAGCGGTGCGCTAGCCGCGTTAGTGATTCGTACGGGACGGTAGGGGTCGGATTTCAGTTGCCAGCTCTGTACTCCGTCTGTAGCAGTGTAGATCTGGCACTTGTACTTTGTAGACTATGGTCTGGACGATTGAGCATGATTGAGTATGATTGACGGCGACGCGGAGGCGGAGGACACACTGTGTTGTGTTGATCGAGTACTACATACGCAGCCAGTGCTCCTCTGGCAAGACTACACAGACAGTCAGTCAGTTGTAGAGTACAAAACAATACTACATGATTGTACTAGTGTCGTGGACATGGAAATCCGGTCGATTGACCGGGGCCGGCGCCCTCAGCGCGTACGGAACGCTGCGTGCAGGGCACATGTTGATCCTTTGCGACTAGCGCGCTGCAGCGCATAAAAAATATTAACCGCTTATCCACGGCTGCATGGCCAGCACCGTGGGGCCGCTCGACGTGTGACCGGATTTCCATGTCCACAACAGTAGTAGTAGTACTACCGTACTGGCAATACATGTATATGTTGCCGCGTAACGCGTAACGCAGGGGGGTGCGGCGTAACGCGCGACCAGGCTAGTGCGACAAATTTTCGTTGCGTTCGTAACGCGCGTCCGGCGGGGTGCGGCGATCTCTTTTCATTGCAGTTTGCAAAAAATGATGCGGCAATAGCAAAAAAATGATGCGGCAATAGCAAAAAAGTGATGCGGCAATAGCAAAAAAGGACTGCGGAAACCTGTGTAACGGCTCCTGTGCGACTTTGCATGCGGTAACGCTTCATGGCCTCACTGCGACCATAATAGTACTAGTAGTAGTAGTAGTAGTAGTACGTCGTAGCGAGTTGCGCTGGTGGAGGACGGTTGGCGATTTGGGGGCTCTGGCTGATGAGGAAGCTTGGTGAATATTCTGGAGGACTGTTCCTGGTACGTTGCTTTTTATTATTCGCTTTGTTGGGTAGTGTTGTGTTCCTTGCTGTTAGCTCTTTTGATTTGAAGTTTCCCACCTGTTTGAGGGACTGCTGCAGTGTTAGCACCTTTTTCCAGGCACTGTGCATGCGCTGCTGGGCTAACCTTTTTCTTTCGGGTGTTCACATCCTCACTTTCTGGGTGGCATTCTATTGCATTCACAACCTCTTCCGTAAGTTCATTTTGGTATGCACCTGGGGCACAGCACCAGTGCCGTGTTTCCTTCACCTCGTTGGCTTAGTGTTTCCCCGTCGCACCTTTGCATTACTTTGGTGCTGTTTTTTCTACATCAGTTATCAACTGGCAATTGTTACCGATTCTAGCAATTTTGCATTATCACCCGCTGCATTTGCACCTCCAGCTTCCTTATGCCACAGTAGTATGGCTAAATGTTGCACATGCGGTCCTTCTGGGACATGCAAATCATGTGTTTGTGTCAAGAACAGTAGAAAATGTACGAACTGTGCGCCAAGGGCGAAGTTGAGGTGCAAGAATCTATCAACCGCAACCTGTGGCATGACTTCCGCCAGCCAGCCAATTGCTCCACCAATTAGCTCCAGTACGCAACGCAACACCGACCCTCCAGCTAGTTGCCCTGAACTGTCAGCCGCAGCAACAGGGACAACGAGAGAGCCCCGGTTGTCTGATGTGGCCAACACCAGTGCTGAATCAAGCGTTCTTATCAGTGGGACATCGCCTGAACAGTCATTAATGACATTATTGCCGGGAGGAGATACAACATTGCTCTTGGCCGGTCTGGACGATTCTCAGCATAGTTTCGACGAAAACATAATTATGGAACAGTCCGGCGGATGACGTACAAGCTTGCTTCCAAGACGTATACAACGAATGTGTGCAGTGGGAGAGGAATCTGGTAATGATTTCGTATGGTTCAGCCGGGTCTTCGTTTGTGAATGAATTGGCAGCGTTTGCCGCTGACTCGCCACTTCGTCCCATCTCTTGGACTGCGGTAACCAGGTAACCAGGTAACCAGGTAACCAGGTAACCAGGTAACGGTTGCGTGCCAGCTACTGCATGTATAACAGCGACCTGACCCGGAGTCCCGGGCTAGCTGCTGAGAATGCAACCCACATCACGCGACGTTTGAAATCGTGGTCATCTGGCAGGCTTGAGGACATCCTGGACGAAGCTAGATGTATTCAAGCACACCTACCCGCTGGGAAGCGTCGCCAGAAACTGCCTGATACAGTGGATGATGCAACCTTCAGTCGACGAGTATTCGCAGGGAAGATTCACTCTGCAGCGAGGATCATACGGGTAGGTGATGACTCACCTGGCTCAGTGCTCGGGATGGAGGACTCGGCCGGTGGTGACAAGACTGTGCGTGAGGTACTGCATGACAAGCACCCGTCTCCCTCACCGGCGGTTCCTGGCTCATTGGTGGCGCCGACCGACTCACAGCGGGTGAACCCAGTACTCTTCGAGCGCATCACGCCAAGCCTCATCAAGTTTGTTAGCAGGTCCATGAAGGGCGCCGCTGGTCCGTCCGGACTAGACTCGGAGGCCTGGACCTGGATACTAACGTGCTTCGGCCCAGCTTCCAACCGACTTTGCACTGCATTGGCGGATTCGGCACGCGTATTGTGTACTGCGAATATCGAGCCGAGTTTCATGGAGGCATTCACCATGTTCACTGCCGCCCGCCTGATCCCCCTTGATAAATCCCCAGGCGTTAGACCCATAGCTGTTGGGGAGGTGTTTGGAAGGATTATAGGGCGAGCGATAATGAAGGTTATCGAAAGCGACGTCAGAGCTGCGACTGCCCCGCGCCAACTTTGCGTTGGCATGCCAGCTGCTTGCGAGGCTGCCGTTCAGGCAATGGCAGGGTTTTTTAGTCTTCCTGAAACCGAAGCCGTGCTGCTAATAGATGCATCTAATGCATTCAATTCTCTAAATAGGAATGCTGCCCTGCACAATGTTCCCGGTCTCTGTCCTGCTTTAGGTCAGGGTTTTAAGAGCACGTATGGCACGCCATGCCGCCTCTTCGTAGCGGGTGTGGGCGAAATTCTTTCCCGTGAGGGGATCTGCCAGGGTGACCCCCTTGCGATGGCCATTTACGCTGTTGCTGTTATGCCTCTCATAAACAAACTTTCACACGAATGTCCCAACGCCACCCAGCTGTGGTACGCTGATGACGATTCCGCTGCTGGCACCCTTCAAGCCACATCCCTTTACTGGTCTAAGTTATTGCAGCTGAGACCCGACTATGGGTACCACCCCAATCCGGAGAAGACAGTTCTTCTCGTGAAGCCATCTCTCGAGCACGCAGCGCAGGAATTATTCGCTGGGACTGGGGTAGGAATTGTTACGGATGGTTGCATTTATCTTGGTGGCGCCCTTGGGTCTGAGAGATTCCTGCACACATTTGTATCGGGTAAGGTTGATATTAATGATAAGTGGGTTCGCCAAGTCGAGCACCTTTCCGAACTCGCCACTACTCAGCCACATGCTGCGTATACTGTGCTTGTGCGCAGCATTATTTCGCGCTGGCGTTATTGCCTTCGGGCCGTAAATTGCTCTCCCGACCTATTCTAATAGATTGGATGATACGTGAAATGTGTTTTATTTTCTACCACTACAGTACCAGAGCCAGAGGTCTTGTTAAAAAATCGATCGGAACGACGCTTCACACAGCTTCATTGTTATGTACATGTATTATAATGTACAGAGTCAGTATATAGTACTCAGTGTAACCAACTCAGATGCACTGCTACTTCACACAGTCGGATCATGGTTCCGAGTTTCTCAACATTCGGTCACTCTGACCATCTTCAGGATGAAGCGGGCAAGGAAGCAAGGCAGACTTTCAAACAACAAGTGGCTAGGCGGGTGCGGAATATAGCGGAAAAAGTTCTCATGCGAAAAACGACAAAGTCATGCTACATGACCACCATACCGGTGACAGTCCTCCCATAATATGAAAGACTAGGGTGGTGATACATCATGTATGTATAATGTGTGGGTGTTAAGGCTTCACAAGAATACCTTGTTCCAATCACTCTATTGATTTTAAACTGTCAAACCAAGAGACATTGCGCTCATTAATATCATGTTGGTAGAGATGGAAGCTGGAGCGTGAATTTCGCAAAATCATCACAATCAAACATGCTGCTTGCGCTAGAAAGCCAGGCAACTGCCGCTCAAAGGAGGTCCCATCCAGGACTGGTATTTATGGTGTCCCGACAGTTCACAGAAACCCAATTCACAGAACGATAGTTCACCGAACCAGGGAGCCCTACACATACGGTATGTGTAGGGCTCTCTGCACCGAACGACAGTTCACTGAATGACATTTCACAGATTACCTTTTTGACAGACAGCCCATTTCACAGGATACCCTATTCACCGAAAGACAGTTCACAGAGCACTGTTTTCATCGACAGCCCATTTCACGGAATTTGATCAGGCATGCACTCAAAAATGCATTGTTTCGAAAGAAAGCAAAATATGAAGAATATGAGAGTATGCACGTGTGACATGGTCAGTTACTATACACAACATTGAAGGCCAAATTATGCGCTACTCCACGGAGGAACTCTCTTGATGGTCGCTGCTCGACGGACTGTAGCAGAGCCCTCAGCCGTTCATCACATTGCTGATACATGTATCTCTTCTTCCGCTTAGGACCAGAGTTTCCTGCCACAAGCCACTCAAGCTCTCGTTCCGTGGTGGCCTGCTCCATTTTCAAACACTAGCTCGATAACCTTCCAAATAGTCGGATGGTGGCAGGTGACTATCGATGCAAACCGTCGATGCCATCCTTCTTGGGCGTTGTTTGTGCGGTCCTCTCCCATCAGAGTGCGGTCGTGTACGTTCCACAGCGCAGTCGGGAACAGTGGTGTCCGCCGTTGCCCATTTGGGCGGAGCGTTCCAATGTACGAATGCTCGAAGTAGGTGAGGATCGCCTCGGTGTCGTCGGGGAAATTATCCTCCACCGCTTCGAAGTAAGTTGCCACGTCCCCAGTTGGTACGAAAGCCAACGCTGGCAGCATTTTTCCACTTTTGTCCACTTTCGGCGAAATGAGCTGTCTGTGAATAAGTCAGTCTGTGAACTGGGTTTTCGTTGAATTGGGTGTCGGTGAATAGTGCATTCTGTGAGACTGGCACTCTGCGAAGTGTCATTCTGTGAATTGGGAATCTGTGAAACGTCACACGGTGAAATTGGATTCTGTGAACTGTCGCATAACCGATACCGGTATGTCCGAATCTTGACAGCCTCCCGAATCTTTCTTCTTGCCCTGTCTGGCTCCGTCTCAAGTACACAGACACCGACGAATCCGGTCTCCCCCAATGATAATTATAGCAATAAAAACTGCTTCATGGCAGTTTTCTAAAAAAAGTTATTGTGTTCTAGTCCATGGACCCCGTCTAAAAAGTAAGAAATTAACGAAATGTGGTAGCCGAAAATAAAAATTTCACACAAAACCTCACAATAATCACAACACTTGAAATGCTGCTTTCAACACTAAACTTGTACTGCACCAACAATTGGCAACATGCATGTCATGCATGCATAGGAAAGGATCACGAGGGGAAAAGGTCTTCTACATCATGTAGCTTTTCATTCTGTGTGTGATTATTGTGAGGTTTTGTGTGAAATTTTTATTTTCGGCTATCACATTTCGTTAATTTCTTACTTTTTAGACGGGGTCCATGGACTAGAAACACAATAACTTTTTTAGAGAACTGCCATGAAGCAGTTTTTATTGCTATAATTTCTTTTGTTTTTTCTGTCACCAATCAATGGAATGCCCTATAATAACTACAGTAGAGTCGCGCGCTGAAGAACGTGGAGCCCAAGAACGTCCAGCCTGAAATGCTAAGAACGCAACAGCCTACAGCTAAGAACGGCGGTGTTGGTTTTCTGGCATCTTGTGGGATACATAATTATTATGATCCAGTACGGATTGTTTCTAAGAACGTGCTATAAGAACGTAGCCAGATTTCATGAAAAATAAGAACGTCCCAGGCTAACCCCTTGGAAACAACGTTTTTGGGCGCGCGACTCTACTGTATATCAATATGTAAATTTAAACTAAATGATGACCTTCACATCATATCAAGAGTACATAAACGGTTTATGTATCAATACCGTATTATACGCATTGATGTGCAAGCCTTTTCTTGCAGAAAATGGCATATTAAATGCAGGTTCTTCTGCGGGGAAACATGTGAGTACGTAGTGGTGGACCGTGGTGATACTTTTTTTATACGGAGGTCATTCTGTGCATGTTGCTGTAGCAGAATTTCATGACTCTCATAAAATTGTCTTGCCTTTCAGATATTTCAGATTTCCCCACCCTCGATCAGATTTATTTGAGAAATGTAACCAGGTGCGTGTCGCAGATGTTTTTGTTGAGTCTGTGTTTATAATGGTTTATAATCATGGGTTTTCGTGATAAGGTCATTCTGCATCATATTGCACTGAAATCGTAATCCTGTTGATGTCGATACAAATTTTGGAAGTAGTTCAATGACTTCAAACTGTTAGTCCACGATTTTCTAAAACAACACAGCAAAGGAGGAACAATAAACATGTATTAAAATGTAAACAAATACATTGCTGAGTCCGACACCTCGTTCCAACAACTACACTGATCCTGAGGATAAAAGGGGCAAGGCTATGGCTGGAGGTACTGAGAGATAAACAAGGCACTCCATAATAATAAAATCTTACACATCTTTTGGTGAGTATGAATGATATCCAGTCGAACCTCTTTAGGACGAACACCAAGGGACCGATGGTATCTATTCTGTGAGTTTGTCTTAACCTATTTATAACTAGTGAATACAATTATTTCTCCAATAGACATACGAATAGATTTCTTCTACAGCGAAAGATTCTAAGCCAGACCAACTCATTGACTCGTCTCGTATGAAACAAATGAGTCTGAACATTTCTTTAGAAACATGACGGCAACTGAAACAGCAACAGAGAAATTACGATACATGTACAGCACATTCTTGCAGGTACATGTACTACAAACAGATTGCAGATCGTAATTCTTGCTTTGGCGGCACGAAACTTTATTTGGGGCAGTGCAATCTCGGCGGTACTCACAAATAATAAATCAAACAGCCCAGACTCAAGTAAACAAATCCAATCATACAAGTACAAGATCTTCACGAGACGAGACTGCACCCTTTGGCTTGTTTCGTATGAAACAAACAAATCACTGATCCTCTCCACAATGGAGATTTTCCCTGATATGCGAATTTATTTTGCAAACTCGGTCAATGGGTCCTTGAACCTTTCCCTCCAGATTGGGAACTGCCAACGATAGTATGCCACTGACCAGTGCCTTACTTGTAACGTACCAATGTACAATGAATATGAGTATTTCGACAACACATCTAACATAAGCCTTACCGTCAAGAAGGTGAACTCGCCGCACGGTTCTTCGCACACTGTAGACAAGGGCAAAGAGATAAAAATGGATCTAAATCCGAATAAATTCAGCACACGTTTCCGTAAATGAAAGGGTGAGCATAAGCAAAATGAATCGAAGGAAACAAAGAGATCCTGTCAGCTTTTCCATTATTAATTTTATTGCATTCCGCCTAAAATCAGCACACTTTTCGTAAATGAAAGAGTCAACACAAGCAAATGAATCAAAGGGAACTGATCAACTCACCTGTCATTGAGTAATATTCCGCGAAAGGAGGTCTCAGCAGCGCCGAAACGAAATAAGCCAGGCCAGGAGACGAAATATCCGAAACAGCTCATACAAGAAGCAGTTCCAAAGAAGGAAGTTCCTCGCGCATGCACATCCGAACGTTCGAACACGGACTGCACTGCAATTGCAACACAATGTCTGCCGTGCAGTGCACCGCACGCGGCTACCACCCGTTGGTAGATCTAATACCGAGCACCTTACGTAGAGACTTACGTAGCCTAAGTGAAATACCGAGCACCTTACGTAGAAACTTACGTAGCATAGCGGTGTCGTTTTTCTGGCCATGTGAACACAATAATAGAAAAGCTGACAGGATCGCTTTTCTAAATGGCTGATCGGCGTGAAAGATCCGGTAGCGCTCACCCAGCGCCTTTCCTCGAACCGCGTTGCGTGCATTGTCGTTATGCTCCTTCGATCTTGTCGCCAAGCTTCGGCCAGTTTCGCCGACAAAGTATGAGAGTCATCACCCTATTGGTATGTATTACACTACGTAGGCCCTGGCGGATAATGCTCGGAAAAGTAGTGTTGTCTGCTCGACATTCTGCTCGTATTCTGCCGGCATTCTGCTCGTATTCTGCCGTATTTTGTGAACATAATGGAGCCGTAAATAGGCGTCAGCAGCCCTCTCCGCACTTCGTAGCTGGTTCTGCAGAGTATCTGCTCCTTCTTCTGCACTTTTCTGCCGAATTCTGCTCATTCTGCTCCTTTTCTAAAATAACCCATATTCTGCTCGAAATTCTGCCGGCATTATCCGCCAAGGCCTAGTAGTAGTAGGCCCTGGCGGATAATGCTCGGAAAAGTAGCGTTTTCTGCTCGACATTCTGCTCGTATTCTGCCGGCATTCTGCCCCATTCTGCTCGTATTCTGCCGTATTTTTGTAAACGCAATGGAGCCGTAAATAGGCGCCAGCAGCCCTCTCCGCACTTCGTAGCTGGTTCTGCAGAGTATCTGCTCCTTCGTCTGCACTTTTCTGCCGTATTTTATAATGGAGACTGAGCACTTTATTTTTTGAATGCCGCTCCAAGGTGTTCTATTATCGGAGACGTGCTATTATTGGAGACTGTGCTTATATTAGAGATAATACGGTATGTCCTTTTCCTTTCTACAAATACATGTACGTGTTTTAATATAGGTACTGAAGTATGAATAGGATGAAGGCCGCAGACATCACGCAACTACACGTACGTTACTTGTTCGACATGACTGCGTATTTTTATAACAATAATATTATTGAAACTCAGAATCGATTTTCTCGTTCCTATCATCAGTGGGAAAAATACTGAACTAAAGGATACAACCAAAGAAACTGAAGTTAAATACTGTAATAGAACGGTGTTAGAAATAACATCATGATACAAGTGCAATAAAACCACGGGAAACGCAAAAAGGTAACACGATTACGTAACCAAAGGTGAGAAGGAACAAGTCAAAATTTTATTAAACTCTCAAAATAGAAATGAAAAACGTAAAATGTTTGGCACCTATGAAGTCAGGGGATGGCCCACGCCTGGTAAAAAAACAATGAGGAGTTAAAAACAAAGAAAACGAACTGAAAATACAAAAGTAAATAAAACACCATTACCAAAGAAACTGTACTGTATCATGTACACCGTTTATGGCACCAGGGCACATTCAGCAGCCTCCAGCACAGCCGAACCAGACAGATGTCGAGGCGGGTTCCGACGGTGACCACGTAGACTGGCAACCATTGCCCGAACAAGGCAAAAGGAGATCTTCGCCCGTACAAAAGCCATCATAACCGGGAAAGGCTCACGGCGCTTTTCACACAGCTTGCTGGCAATCCTGGCGAAGAGGGCCGAAGCAGCTTTCCCCTGGCCGCCAGTGGTTGCAAAAACCACGGGAACAAACGAGGAATGCTCCACCTCCAGGACTCGCCGTTCATACTTACGCCTCTTCTCCTGCTCGTGCTTTCTGTAGACAGACGGGAGAGTAAGGTTTCGGTTGGAGGGGACAAAACTGTCACAAAAGGGTTAAACACCCGAACATCAAACATTGTCCTCTCTAACCTACTCCCATACATTCCACGTGCTGCCACATCAAGACGAGCATGAGCCTCCGTGTTGGCCGACCGGAGAGGGAATGTTTCACCAGAGAGGGGTTCCAACTCTGGCTCTACGCTGACGTCATGCACAACCTCACGCAACAGATTAGCGGTTAGATCCCGGAGCTCGTTGTGGCGCATCCCAGTGAATCCTCCGATGGCACATGATAGGGCATGGGTGGTGTCGAAGGGCTTTCCACAGGTGCAGTGAGACGGCAACCGGGGAGGGGTCCAGCCGTAGCGCAGACATAGGGCATCCCGGAAGCCAGCCTTGTGGATGGTAAACTGGAACCGGCGAGATGGCCGACTAGTGAGCCAACTGGAGGCACCTTTCTCTGCGGCTAGATTCATAGTCCGCCTGTGGTCGTCACTCAGGGTATCCCTGAGGGAGGAGAGGGCCATTGCCTGATCTTGGCGATTAGCTGTGCGTTGGGCCGCCTTGCTTGGCTGCCTTGGTGGCAGCAACAACTTCCTCGATGGATTCCTCCTGTCGAAGGAGCTGCTCGACTAGAGGTCTGGTGACAGCCGTAGACGTGTCGTACTGCTGGGAAAGGGTCCCTGGGTTTAGAATTCCCAAACCACCATGACGACACGGAAACGCCAGGATGGCACGTTCTTCCTCGCCGGGGGCCTGGCGACCAGTCAGTGCAGGGAGGAAAACTTGGCTGATGGAGTTTTCCAGCGGTGTCAGGAGGTCCGCGATGGCTGGCATTGTCCTCGCAAGGAATGACCACTTATGGCGGAGACCATGTGTAAGGACAGCGTAAGCAGCCTGAGGTTGAGACGCCGCATGTTTGGCGAGGGTCTGCAGCTCTGTGCACCATGTGTCAACCTTCTGCGACACGTAACCGTCGCAGAACAGGGCAGAGCCTAGGGCAGCACCAAGATGACGATAGCCGTCCGTCCGGATGTTAACCCCGGTTGTGGCAAACAATTCTGTTGCTAGCGCAAGATGTTGCGGCTTCACGAGGAGAACGTACTTTGACGGGTTGATGTCGTAACCATACCTGGTGCCTCGATCTACTAGGATCGACCACCAGGTGTGCATTCGTCGGAGAGAGCCGGCTGAAGTTGCGTCATCAGCATACCAGGACTGCATGGCCCCATGGCCCCAGCTGCGGCGGCTTCCAGGATCAGTGGCACTGTGCCAAGCCCATACATTGGCATAGCCAATGGGTCTCCTTGAGTGGTGCCCTCAGAAGACAGGATCACCTCTCCTCCAACATACAGGTGAGCTGGGGAGCGGTAGGTGTTGATAACAGCTGGCGCGAGCTCAGGACATAGCCGCTGAACATTGCGCAGGCAAACAGCTCTATTTAGGCGATTGAATGCGTTCGTTGCATCCGCGAACAGGACTCCCTCCGTGTGGTCATCATCGAAGGTGGTCTTCACCGCATGAATGGCGGCTTCCACGCCGCACTCTTGCCCACCGCATAACTGCAGACAGCCAACAGCACTCTCTACTGCCGAGCCAACAATTTGAAGTATGGCTTTGCCCAGAATGCGGCGGACGACTTCCCCGATCCCGATAGGCCGAACGCCTGGCTGCTTGTCCAAAGGCACTAGACGGCAAGCCACATAAGCTTCCAGTGAGATGGGGTCCACATACTTGGTAGCTATTCGCTTGGCACAGGTAACCATAGCATCGCAGAGTGCATCCGAGGCTGAGCGGAAAGAGGTGCACATCTTTCGCTAATTGGCTGCGTCCATGCCTGAAGGCCCGGCTGCACCATGCGTGCGCAGCGCAGCTTGGCGAATAACGTCCCTATTGAGTGCCGTGAAGATGACCGGAAGTGGTTGGGGCAGAGGCTCTCCGTCCATAACTGCGTCTTCGTTTAGAGGTGATGCTGCTGGATGCTTCTCTCGAAGAATCTCTCGAACTGTGTGGTCACCTATGACATTGTCAAGGCGATGCAGGTCGCCCTTACTGTCGCCGTCAAGCATACGTGTGGCAGAGCCTATCTTTCCATCCATGACCAAGGCGGCAAACCTCCTTGCTTCACTGTCGTCTTTTGCACGCTCTTCCCTGCTGAATTTGTTTGTAGCCTCTCGTATCTGTTGTTGGATTGTACGAGCTTCAGACATCAACTCATCAATATCTCCAGTATCCCAGCTCGACAGTCTGCGTTGGAGGCAATCAGCATGCTCTCGGCTGTCTACCATACGATATGGCTGTTGAAGTAGTACCTGTGTAGCCACCATCGCTACCTTGATGGACACACCCTCGCCTGCCGCTGCATCACCAAAGCACTGGTATAGACGAGCTATGATGTTAACATACTTCTCACCAGTTGCGCCCGATGGGACACTAAACAGATTCGGGCGGAAGTGAACTGCTTCAGCATACGCTGCGTTGATCACCTGGCGGGATGAATCGAGATCAAAATTCCCTATGCGTAGGTCACACTCTGCGTTCTGGTAAGGTGGCAAAGGGAAGGTGAGAAGGAAC
>NW_027044755.1:0-11814 GCF_964019385.1 Sycon ciliatum | reverse complement strand
TCACAATGAAGTCTATATTCTGCAACCACTTTCACTTTTGTCGATGGGTCTAGGGTATAAAACCAGTTTGGTTCTTGATTCCAGCGCATTGCAATCCGCATAACCATCAAATCAAACGAACCCCATCGACTTATGAAAAATTTGCTGTGTCCTCAACTTCTTGTTCAGTGGGTATGACTTTCATCATCTCCACCAACACTGCAGAACCTTGTTCATATATCTGCCCAGGAGTCAGCCCAGCATCCAACAATCTGTCCAAACACTTGAATCCAAAAACAATTGGGTCACCACTTGCAACTGGATATGCTGGAAGACATTTGGAGTGGTCAACACCAACTGCAATTGCAGCTGCGCACAGTCTTCCCAACTGGGCGCGGTTTGGTTCAGAACCCCATATGCTAATGAAATCAAGACAAACAGCAATGGATTTGGGCAGAACAACTTCATGTTCTCCAAGTTTCTTCAAATCAACTTTCATTCAGTACCTCACATTTTATGAAAGATGGGCTATCCACCGGACAGCCCTAAGTTTTTGTAAATTATACAGGACCAGTAACAGTTGAACCACCATAACAAGTGAAGTTCAACGTGAATGCACTGGGGTCACCTTCTGCAAAGTCCAAAGTGCAAACACACTTGGCAAGGGTCACTGTGTGGTCTGCATCATCACCAAAGTCTGTTCCTTCTGCTTTGTATTCGATGTCAACACAGTAATGTTCAACATATGGAGTTCCAGCAGTACCAGTTGAAACATTTCCACTATAGAAACCAGACTGATTTATGAAGTCGCGAATTGAACCCGCTTCACTGGCATCTGTGAACTGTCTGAAGTGAAATGAAAATGAACCAGTGATTGCTTGCTCATCTTGCTTGCGGATTGCTGCAAAGTTTCCGCGGTCCATCACTACCAGTTCAGAAAACTGTTGTGGTTGTGAGAATGAAAAGTTTCCATCTTCGAATGCAACATCAAGTGTGACTGCTCCGCCATCTTTTAATGTTATAACGCCATCGCGCTTGGTCTTTGGTACAACTGAATAAGCCATAGTGGGTATCCTAATTTAGAGTGTGTAGGGTGGTAAAATCAATAGTAATTATAATGTATTCTTGGGACTCTGTCACTTCACGAGTTGACCCATTATATCTGATTGTGAAGGCATTCTTTGGTGAAATATATGCAGTCAATATGTCTGCAATGATTTGCTGCTCAGTATCCAAGGCCAAATCATAATCTGTTGGGTATATGTCCAGGGGCCGCAACCGATATGAGAAGATGACTTGAACAGGAGTATTGATATAAACACCAACAGAACTGCGCTGTCTTTCTTCCATTGCTGTGCTGTTTGACAGTCCAACTGTGAATGCTAGATGTGCAACAGTGTTTTCAGTCCTTCCAAAGTAGTCTGGACTGTGTTTGGACATCTTGAATCCACTGATTGCTGCCACCTTTTCTGCAATGGCCTGTCTGACTGTACTGAGGTTCATCTTCTTCTGTACCTGCGTCGATAGTTAGAACCAGGTTGGCAAGTGTAGATGACTGGCTGTTTTGCTTTGCGGTTGTTCGGTTGGTCGCTTTGTCCATCGTGGTCATAGTCATAGACAAAGTTGATTTGTTTCCACTCATAGGTGTATTGCTTGAAATGCTCACTTGCTAGGTCTAAATATCGACCATTGGACTGACCCAGTGAACTGTGGAAATCTCTGAAGATGTAATACAGTGTCAAGTTCTGGTGTGCTGCTCTGAATGCTTCTGCACTCATCACCAAGTATTCAAGACCACCACCTTCTGTTCTCATCTTCTGAATCATTGCATACCAGGCCTCATCAATGTATGACTGGTATGAAGTCAAGTTGCTGGGTCTGATGTCTGCCAGTTGTGAATATGTGCTGGTCAAATCTCCATCACTGACAACTGGGTACAATCTGCGCTTCACAACAGCTGCACTGCGCCTGAAGTTATAGACTCCAGTTGAAAATGTGATTTCCCAAGATTGCAAATACCCTTCACCCAGTTCCAAAGTGTCTGCCAAGTTGGATGCTGAATGTGTGTATTGTGAAATGTTTGCTGGAAATGTCCCTGCTGCTTCATCAACAATCTTTGTTCCATTGGGTGCTGTTAGACTGTAGCGAACATCCGATGGAACCACCAATGCACCATCACGATACACTGGGAGTGTGGTCAACTGTGATTTCCCACGTTCCAAAAGTTCAGGTATCTTGATTTGTGGTGCATATGGTGTTGAATTGCTCATTGTGTGAAATCCTCATATATTGCAAGGCCTTGTTTGTTATATCCAGCAACAAAGTCTTTCATGTCTTTGACTTTACCACGCAATTCAACTAGTTGCTCTTTCTTTTCGGGAAGATGTTGCTGCTTGATAAGAATCTCAATTTCTCTGCTGCGTTCCAGTTCATGAATGGCCAGTTGCCAAAAGTGCGGTTCTGGATTTCCCAAGATGTTTGAGCGCAGGAGATTGACAGACCAAACTTGAAAAGCATTCAAATCCATGTTTTCAATCAGTCTGTTGGCCACCACTTTGATTTGCATCCACTTTGGAACATGGTAGCGACCACCGCGCACTGGGTAAACGTGCATATAATCATATTTCTGTGGGTCCAAGTATATCCAACCCTGCTGCTGAAGTTGTCCAATACGAGAACCAGGATTCCCCAGTTCACCATTGATTTGGTGAATACCATTCACTCCAGGCATGACACGTTCCATTCTGAGATGTGGAACAAAGAAACCTTTCTTCACTGAAGATGTCTTCTTTCCTGTTGTGGAAAGAACATCTTTATAGACAAATTGCCAGTTGGTCGGATGCCACTTGTAATAGAAAGGGTGATTGGGTCTTGCAGGCAACACACTGGTTGTCTGCTGTGTCATTGGTTGCCATTGTTGTGGTTTGATTTCCATGTTTGTACCTCATTGGAAAAAGGTGGTGGCCATGGAAGACCACCACCCAAGTTTGTGCAGATTATACTGCTGAAATAAGAGTAACACCGCGGTCATCATCAATTATACTCATTCCTAAGTACGCATGTCCAACAACTTTGGTCAATGCTTTTGTAGCATCGCGGTCCATTTCAATAGAAACTTCACCCATTTCCATTGCTTCATTTGCACCAACTGGACTAGGCATACCAGTTGCGAATCCTAAAGCTCCAGGAGCAAAGATTGCACCAGCGTGGTCTACAGAATCATCAGTGATGTATGAAGATGTGTAGATTTCAACACCCATGAAGTTCCCTTTGTAGTGTGAACCTTTTGCACTGATTGCTTCATAAGATGCAGCAACAAATTGCAAGATTCCAGTGGTCTGAGCAAGAATAGCATCTTGTAGGTCAGCCCATTGTTTTGGATGCAACAAAGCAACGTATGGTCCAGGTGCACCTTTTCCAGAAGAAGCTTTTTCAAGGTCTTGGATTGCAGCCAAGAAAACAGCAAGTGTCAAATCAGCACCAGTTGAACCGCGTGTTGCAGTAAAACCAGCAACAGCTGCACCAGTGATGTTTGCAAACAATGCTTCATAAGAGTTTGCAATGCTTTCAGCAATTCGGAATGGGTCCAAATCACCTGAATTCAAACCAGTCATACTAGCCAAATCTGAGATTTCGTAAGCTAAAGAATTTCTTTTGCAAACCACATCAACATGTCCATCAGTCAAGTTGCTAGGAGTTACAGCATTTGCTTCAGTTGCACCAGTGAAGGCAGTAAAAGCATCATATCCATCAAGGCCCGCTTTACGAACGCGAATGGTATCAGAACCCATTCCATTGATGCTGCCGACAAAGTCAACAAATGGAGTGTTTCTTAGGTTGGTTGAGTCAGTGAGTAAAAGTCGGATTTCTTGAGAAATCATCTTTTGCATGCGAAGGTCTTCGTTAGGGGTAGACAGCCCGTATTGAGTAATAGCCATGATAAACACCTGTTAGGGAAGTTAAAAGTTTTGTGGGGTGGTTTTGTGTGGACTTTCTGCTGTTGCGGGTGCGACCCTTCCACTGACAAAGTGTGTACTGTATTTTATATGATATAACCGGCTTTGGCAAGTAACAAAAAACCCCACTGGAAGACAGCGGGGAAAAAGAGGAGGTACGACCCTTTTTTTTGTGGGGAAATGCGGATTACATTGAAACTACAATCTCAGCACCAGTCACATTGATGACTGATTTGATTTTGACATTGTTAGCATCAACCAATTGAACTTCACATTGAATCAAGTTTCCACTGCTGTCATAGCAAGAAACGTGAACAATCTTTTCACCAAGTTGGTGGTTCAATGTTGCAAAGGTGTTTGCAGTCAAGTTCTGTGGTGCAAATGTCTTGCGGAAAGAAGACAAAGCAACCAGGATGTCACCAGTTGAACTGTTGTACTGAACCAAGTTTCCAGCGGCTGGGTCTGCTTGAACAGCTGCACGAGCACGAGCATCTGTGAAGAACAAGTTTGAACCTTCAGCGATGTCATCAGTGTCTGCATCCAAAGCAATCTGACCAGTTGCACTGTTGTATGCAAGTCCATCAGTATTGACAGACATGGCACCACGAGCACGAGCATCTGTGAAATACAAGTTGGTTCCTTCTGCAACATCTGATGTTGTGGCATCCAATGAGTATTCACCACCATCAAATGCAAGACCAGTCCCAGCAGAAAACTCAGCAAATATGTCTGACAACTGAACTTTCAATTCACCATTTGCACTGTTGTACTGAAGCAACTGAACATCAGGACTTGTAACAGCACCCAAAGAAACAGCACCACGAGCACGAGCATCTGTGAAGTACAAGTTTGAACCTTCAGAAACATCATCAGTGTCAGCAGCCAAAGTGATTACACCAGTTGCACTGTTGTATGAGATACCATCACCTGAAACACTCATGGCCAAACGAGCACGAGCATCTGTGAAGTACAAGTTGGATGCACCTTCACTGATTCCATCAGTATCAACATTCAAAGAGTATGTTCCATTGGAAGCATCGTATGCAAGGCCAGAACCAGCAGCGAAGAAACCGCGGATTTCACCTTGGTCAGCAGTGAACTCACCAGTTGCACTGTTGAAATCAATACCAGCAGAAGCAGACAAAGCACTTCGAACTTCAGCTTCAGTAACATCAGCACCCTCGATTTCAGCAAAGTCAGCATCTGTTCCAGCAGTTCCACCATTGTGAATGAAAGTCTGAGCGCGGCCACTTACAGCAGTCAAAACGATGATATCGCCTTCTTGCTTTTCATCGCCATTTGAATAGTTAGCAGTGACCCAAGCAGACAAAGAAGCAGCAGATGTGTCAACAGAAACATCAGTGATTGTCAATGGCTTGAGCTTCAGTTTTAAGTCTCCGCCTTCAGTTACTAGTTCAGCATAGTTGGCAGAATCAGAAGCGATTCCAACAACACTGTTGGCTTCAAGATATGATTTGGTTACAGCATGATTGTCTGCAGAAGGGGCTTGGTTAAGTTGAACAACGCCTTCAAATACATTTGTGGGTGCAAGAAATTGCATGGTATTTCACCTGTGTGGAATGTTTATGTTTGTTTGTCCGATATGGACTGTGGGTATCTTATCTGATAATCACTGAACCAGTCTTTGCATTTACGAAAGTCACCACAAGACTGTTTGTTGATGTGTGTTCTACATCTGCATAAACAACTGTCCCATCATCCAACAGAACTTGAACAGTTGGTATGTATCCAAGATTGTGATTCACAGTGACTTGGGTTGAGTTCGAAAATGTATATTCCACCGGTCTTGATGGAAAGAAAACTGATTGTGCCATGGTTGTACCTCATTTATGTATTTTATGTCATTTTTCCTCAATAATGACAGTGACTTCAGCACTGGCCAAAGTCTTTGTTGCAATCTGGATGCTGGAAAGATTGTTTGTTCCCCTTCCCATATCAATCATCATGTACCCACCAGATTTAATGAACAGCTTGTTCACCCCACTAGTTGAACCACCTTCTGTTGCTTCCATAGAAACATAAATGTCTGCTGATTCACATCCAACTGTGACCAGTCGACCTTTGGAGGGCAAATCGACTTCAGTCCAGGTTTGCACTGCACTGAAGTTCTTGATGATTGGGTATATGTTGATTCTTGAAAAGTCTTGGCTCATTTCTTGCCTTTCCTGTATGCAGTTCGGATTGCTTCTCTATTGGCCTTGTAAAATTCAAAGTCATCTGCACCACGTTTCAACATGTCACTGGATTGAACAGGTGCGACTGTTGCACCAGTGTTTGTCTTGGGTGCAATCAGAACTGGTTGGTCTGCAACTTGAGGGGTGACTTGTTCTGTTACTTGTTGGGTGACTTGTTCTGTTGCTGCACTTGGTTCTTTTGCAGTGAGATGGTGTCTCAATGTTATTGGTGCTTTGGTTGGGTCTTCTTTCATGGCAGCCAACCATTCATTCAATCCAGGTGCTTTGTCATCTCCTTTGGTGGCCTTCTCATATTGCCATTCCACCAGTTCGCGAACCTCTGAATCTACAATGCCCAAATCAGCCATTGCAGTATGTCTGGAATACCGGTTGTTAGCATTGTCCAGTTCTCCTTCCAGTTCTTGAACACGTGTTGACAACTTGGTTATCTTTTCCAGTTCTCCACTTTGATTGTCCAATTGGTCTTGAAATGCTTTTGCTTGTTCTTCTGCAGTGATTGCGCGCGCAGACAGTTTCTGTATCCTGTCTTTGAATGCGTTCTCAATGTCTGATTTCAGAACATAGTCTTGGCCTTCATGATTGATTGTCTTCATTGTTAAATACCTCTTTGCTTCTCAATTGTTGATGGTGAATAAAATCTTTGAAAATCTCAATTGCAATTTGCTTGTTGTCCCAGTCATGTTCATCTGGTATTTCCATGAACTCTGAAAGACTCCAGAATGGAAGCCAATGGTCATGCAAGTCCAACATATCCATTGTCTTTGGATGGGTGAACTGGTATTGACAATGCGGGTGAACCAGTCTGATTGTTTCCATCAATGACAGAAACAACTTGTTTGACATCCATTCCACTTTTGCATGCAGTGGATTCATTTCCTCTCTGCATTGCTGGCAAATCATTGGTTTCATCATAAGAATTCCGCTCTCTCTCTTCGAATCTGCAACAAGTATTCCCTGGCTTCTTTTGCATCCATATCATCATACATCATCATCACAGCTGTAACTGGAGAAATCAAACCAGCCTGCATCTTTGCAATGATGTCTTCTCGTTGTGCTTGCATCTCTGTTGGTGTCAATGGCATACTGTGATAAGAAACACGATACCCATCTTCAGGCAGATTGGTGCCAAGAAATCTATTGGCTAGCATTGCAGTCTTGGCCAACAGTTCTTCATCTGCCATTCTGAAAACAGGTGCAAACTTCTTCTGTGCTTCGCGTTGTCCAGCTTTAGAAACTGACAATGCGTATCCACTCATTGGGTCACCATTGGTTCTGCTGACTTCTGCAGGAGAAAGACCAGCGGCCATTGCAACACGCATTTCATATTTGGCAATAGATGCCAGCAAGTCATGTGGGTCTGTTGCAATCCCAAATGAACCAACCATTGGCTGGCCCTGTGCATCTGGGTCTTGAGTGAAGACAAGAATGCTGGAAGGGTCAGTTGATATGGAAGCGCGCCTTGCAACATTGTTCTGGTCAATCTGACTGAGTCCGGCCACCGTTAGACCAGCCACATACTTCTGTGACCAACTGGCTGACTTCACCAAGTGAGTCCAAAAAGAATACAGCACTGCAGAAGTTAATGAACCATAGACCATTTGCGAACCACAGTATGGGTCCCACAAATAACCAGTCTTTTCTGCATGGTACATGACAACTGGAATGAATGGCTGATTGTTCTTGTCTCTGTATGGGTAGCCAGCACCAATGTGTGTTGGATGTCCCATATACATTTCAGATACATCTGCACCAAGTGAACCATCTTGATTGATTTCAAACATTCCAAATATTGGATTGTTCATATCTCGGATGTCCATCACATCTGCAACCCAATGGTATCCACTGGATGTCTTGCGCAATCTGTATTCTTGATAGTACACTGGAACATCTGGTTGGTCTGGATGCGCTTCACAAAAGACCAAATCTGGAGTAACCAACCTGTATTGTATTCCTGGCACTCGTGCTGGAGTGTCTTCTGTGTGTGGATTCACATCAATTCGAATGATGGATTCACGCAATCCAATGACCATCTGCTGTGCTCTTTGCATCAGCTGCCAAAGACCTGCTTTTGTGACCAGTCCTTCACGACCAACCATTGCATCAATGTCACCATTCATGTTTGTGATTGCTGGGTTCTCATGGTACAACACACTTAATTGTCTTGTGATTTGTTCAAATGGGTTTGAACTCATGTCACTTGGTCCCCATGCTTCTCTTCTGTCTGCTGGAAGGTGTCTTGCCAGTTCTTCTTCCAAATCTTCTTCCCAAGCACCAAGAATCATGCGCCTGCGCAATCCGGTGTGGTCCCATCGTGCTTGCTCACCTGGGTTTGGTGCTAGTGGTTTCATGGGTTTTTCATTGTACATGTTAGAACCTCAAATGACTTGGTATGTTGGTAAATCTTGTATTTTCTATAACTGGAGTAACGCAATATCGCAAAGCATCAACGCAATGTCCCCACTCATCACGCGACCTTGCAGACTGGTTCTTCTTCATTGTCCATCTCTGAATGGATTGAATAGTGCGGTTGCACTTTGGATGAATGAAGAACTGTTTTCTGGCCATGATTGAATGCAGCATTGCACTGCCATAGTATACACTGTATCTTGGCTTTCTGATAGTTCGAATTCTGAAAGGCAAATTGGGCATTCTCAGAATGTTTTCGAAGGCGCGCATGAGCAAACTGTTTGACATTTTACCACTGCCATTCTTTCCACTTCCAAAGTGGACATTGTCACCAGTCCAATGACATTGCGCTGGTTGCACATTGTTTCTACTGCACATTTCCAAGATTGCTCTTGCATGGCTTTCTGGAGGAGCAGCACCAGAAATGTATTCATCCAAAACATATACCCATGGGTCTTGTGGATTGCTGGCATTCACTGCAGACAACAATGCAATCTGTGTGTTGGGTTGACTTCCATGGTCAATGCCAATTGCAATCTCATAGTTGGCTGGTGGTGGTGGAATACTGGAAATCATTGATTCATCAAAACAGTCAAAGACTCTACCTTCAGGTATCCCAATTACGAAGTCACCGTTCAAGCGCGCGTTTCTGTCTATTGGCAAATAAGTCTGGGTAATTCGGTCGATGGTGTCTTGTGTGATTGTTGGCTTGCAAAACTTTGGAGTTGTCATCTCCACAGTCAAGGGTGCTTTTGTGCAAGATATGACACCCTCTTCCACCAACTTCTGCATGTATCTGACATCACATCCCACTGGGGTCATGGTCACTGCAATGGTTCCACTTTTACCACCTGCCCCACCGCGCAATGTTCTGGCAGCGACCTCGTTCCAGACCTCTTGTGGCACAGGTTCATCCACGTGCACAAACGAAGCCGAAAAACTGGCCAATCCCAAACCTTGGTTTGCTGTTTTTATGTATATGATAGAACCATTGTTGAATCTGACTATTGGGTTCACTCCTCTGAAGCCCTTACCAGGTACAAACTCACAATCTGGATGCAGTGAACCTTTTGGAGTCAGTGCATACAATTTTTCTTGGATGGTGACAGACTGTTGGTGTGAGTGCGTTATCAAATATGCTTGAATTGGTGGTGGGTCTGTCTTCAGATATGGATGGGTTCCAAGACATCTATGCAACAGCTCAACACATCCAGTTGTTGTCTTTCCAACTTGATTGCCACCAAGAAACAGTTTGATTTTACTGGTGTCTTTCAACCATGCTTCTTGTGGTGGTGTTGGACAAAAGTAAGTCAAGGGATTCTGAACCGCTCTGGCCTGCAGTGACCGCATCTTCTTGGTTGCATTCTTAATCGACATCAAACACGACACCGATACAAAAAGCACCTTCTTGGATGACCTGCAAAACGGGCCTGCGGGATAACTTCGAAATCACTTTGCAAGTCCTCAGGAAGTATTCTGTTCTTGGTATGCTTCCTGTTCTCCAGCGGCTGACCACTGATTGATTTGTTCCAATCTCTTTTGCCAACCATGCAACTGTTTTGCCTTGACTGGTTACCTGTCTTCGCACCCATTCTCCAAAGTTCATCATTCACCCCATGACAATCACAAGGATTGCACCCACAACATGGACATTCATTTGTTAATTGCTTCTCGTTTTGCATTTCTTTTCATCCATCGCTTTTGTGCGTTGTTCATTTCGGCTGTGTTCATCAATGCTTCAAATACCAGTTGTCTTGGATTTCTGTCTTGGTACATTGCAAACACTTCACACATTGCAACCAAGTGAATGACCTTTGGATATACCACCCCATTTGTCCACTTTGAAATGCTGGTTGGTGAAATGCCTGTTTTTTCTGCCAAGTCTTTGTGTGAAATGTTGGATTTGGCAATTTGCTTGTCCAACCATATTTCCATCAAGTCTCTCATTTTCTTTTCTCCAGGACTTCCAAACATTTGTCAATGCTCATTGCATGTTGTTCACATCTTTCAATGATGACAAAGGTGTTTTCAATATTGCTGATTTCATCACATTCTTTTTGACTGGCCCCATCTCCTTCACGTGTTTGCAATCTGCAGAACATTTCTCTGCATAACAAATCACCATGGTCTTCCATCCATTCTTTTGAACAAGACACTTGTAATAAATCAGTGTCAGTCAGTTGCTTTGCAATCTCCTGTTCACCAAGTGCAAGTGTGGACTGGATTGAAGCCAGCTGTGTCAGTGTGTCATTTTGATTTGCAATGATGTCTGCTTGTTTGTTGCGCTTCGAGTTAATCCAGCCATGAATGGCAGTTGTACCCAACGCACCACCAAGAAGCCCAAAAGCAATTGCTTGGATGATTGTCATTCTATACCTCTTTCTTTTTGATTTGTATTACATTCCCCATATCCCCTATATCAGATTCAAGTCGCTGTCTCAATATGGGTGGCAAAGAAATGATTGCATTGCTGATTTCTGACAACAGCTGTTCATCTGTCAAACCATCCATCTCATCTTGCAAACCTTCTTCTGCTTCGACTTGTCTGATTTGTGCAACCACCTGAAGCAGTTGTCTCTGCAGTGCTGCATATGCTTGCCAAGATTCAGATGCTTCAGCTTTAGACATTCCACGTTTCAAGTCTACTGCTTGAGTTCTCAACAGTTCCAATGTGTTTTCAGAAACAATGATTTCTTCTTGGTCTGGTTGGCTGGTTGGTCTGTCTTTGGAATACCCATGTCTGCGTTCCAGCATCCATGCGCTTGCTTTCCAATCTTTCTGACTGGCTTGGGTGATTGTGCCCAAGTGAACCATTGCGCCTTCAATCTCTGCTTTTTTTTACTGCGTTCAAAAATGTGCAGTATGACTTTTCTTTTGGGTCTTCACCTTTTCGAAGCCATGACCAAAGTGTGGTTCTTGAGATGCCTGCATAATCCGCTGCCATTTCATAAGTGCAACCGGCTTCGATGGCTTTGACAATTCTTTCTTTCCTGGCCTTGGTGAACTTGCTTGGCCTTCCTTTCTTTTTCATGTTGTACCTTGGGTCTATAGTTTAAGTTTGGTTTTGCATTCGACACATCGAACAGCAGTAACTTTTTCGATTCGCAAAAGAATTCTTTTCTGACATACTGGACAATCAATGGTGAAAATCTGCTGGAAGTAATGTTTGGGAATGACTTGAATAGTTCTGTCCATTTAGTATCCAGTTTTTCTGAGAAAAAATATATAGTAGCGCAAAAAAGTCGTGGTGAGAGCAG
>NW_027044754.1:0-19290 GCF_964019385.1 Sycon ciliatum | reverse complement strand
CACCGCTGTCGCACAATCTGTTAGCAGGAATGATGAAGAGATTGTCTGAGCTCGCTGATCTTTCCATGGCTTATACTAATCATTGTGTACGTGCCACTTGCATTACCAACATGAAGCGCAGTGGCATTGATGATAGGCGAGTTTGCAGTGTGTCAGGCCATCGTAATGTTCAATCCTTATCTGCTTATGATCGCCCCACCACAAAAGATTCTTGCTCTATGGCTGCTGCTGTTGATCTTGGCTCTGTGAAAGCTGTTCCGCCTGCCACTTGCAAAGAGAATTTCCACTGCACCCTTCATCCATAGCCACTTCTGTCCAGGCTAGCCCTGTTCAGAATAGTACTTCTACTGTGAGTTCATCTGCTTTGGCTCCCTATCTGAATGCTGCTGCTTCTACATTTCAGAACACATCTATTGTGTTCAACATTCATGCTGACCGTGCTAAGCAAGCTCGCAAAAAGCTAAAGAGAAAGCGCTCTACATCCGATTCTGCTGCCTAATCCTGCTGCCGACAGTGTTGTGGCCCTAAAAAAGGCGTTCATATTCAAGTTTATATTCAGGTTTATATTGTGATTACAGGTTTATATTCAGGTTTATATTGAAAATATAAACTTAAAATCTCTGTTGAAGTTGAATGAGAGTTTGTATAAAAGGGTGGTATAAAGTAATATACCGGCTATAGTAATATACCCGCTATAGTGATATACCCGCTATAGTAATATACCGGCTATAGTGATTATATCTTTTCTCAAGGTTTGGAGACTCCACTGCAGCCAATACTTGAATCCATACATCCTGTACACACACCTTGTACTTCGAAGTTCACACTCTCTCTAACGGTCTCTAGGCTACACTGCAATTGATACATTAGCTCAAATTTTCGGGCAAGGCCCATCAAGGTGTGTGTACAGGATGTATGGATTATTATAATAATAATAATAATAATAATATTAATTTGAAACTCGGGTATTGAGCCAATAATAAAAGTAGAAAGGAAAAGGACATATGGAAACGAGTTAAGAGTAACTCTCCACCACTGTAACTAGATACTATATACAGTCAGAAAGTGCAACAACTTGGCACAAAACTGACAGAGTACTGAGACATTCGACGTCCTGACACCTAGCTTCAACACATCTCCGTAGCGCTAACCGACAGCCTTCCGACTTGGAAGGTTCAATCAAGGTTATGGAAAGACCAAAGAGGGAAAGGCAAGCGCAACGAAAACGAGCACAAGCTACAGTCCCAACGGAACAAAGAATGTCGATTGTCACTGGACGATGACGAGACCAGTAGGCGATTTGACAAAGCGGTCTAACTACAATTCGAAGCAGCAAAGCAGCACACCACCCAACTTGGGTGGGTCAAAAATATCAAAGATAAGTTAAGAAGGGGGAAGCTTTGCGAGAACGAATTGTACAAGCCGAAATCTAAACTCCTACAGTACTCCTCATGCATGACATTGTGATGGACTAGTTGACTACAAAACAAGTTGTTTCACACGACGTACGTTTCGCCGTATGGTTCGTGACGGCTCATCAGGTGTGCAATTTGAAACTCGGGTATTGAGCCAATAATAAAAGTAGAAAGGAAAAGGACATATGGAAACGAGTTAAGAGTAACTCTCCACCACTGTAACTAGATACTATATACAGTCAGAAAGTGCAACAACTTGGCACAAAACTGACAGAGTACTGAGACATTCGACGTCCTGACACCTAGCTTCAACACATCTCCGTAGCGCTAACCGACAGCCTTCCAACTTGGAAGGTTCAAGGTTATGGAAAGACCAAAGAGGGGAAGGCAAGCGCAACGAAAACGAGCACAAGCTACAGTCCCAACGGAACAAAGAATGTCGATTGTCACTGGACGATGACGAGACCAGTAGGCGATTTGACAAAGCGGTCTAACTACAATTCGAAGCCTACTGGTCTCGTCATCGTCCAGTGACAATCGACATTCTTTGTTCCGTTGGGACTGTAGCTTGTGCTCGTTTTCGTTGCGCTTGCCTTCCCCTCTTTGGTTTTTCCATAACCTTGAACCTTCCAAGTTGGAAGGCTGTCGGTTAGCGCTACGGAGATGTGTTGAAGCTAGGTGTCAGGACGTCGAATGTCTCAGTACTCTGTCAGTTTTGTGCCAAGTTGTTGCACTTTCTGACTGTATATAGTATCTAGTTACAGTGGTGGAGAGTTACTCTTAACTCGTTTCCATATGTCCTTTTCCTTTCTACTTTTAATAATAATAATAATACAAATAATCTACGTGGAGATAAAGGTTTAATAATAGCAATGAAAAGTATGAATGCCGCAGACATCACCACGCAACATGACAATTTGTTCAAGGTTTGGTTTTGTGTGTTTCCAAAATCGATTTTGCGTTCCGATCATCAGTGGAAATACGGAACTAAAGAGATCAAGGGAAAAACAAAGGTTAAAAATCCAAAGAAGTGTGACACATGACGGGTTACTCTTTATTTTAGTTCTCACTTTTTGTAATACTTACCACAAGTTACCCGTCATGTGTCACACTTCTTTGGATTTTTAGCCTTTGTTTTTCCCTTGATCTCTTTAGTTCCGTATTTCCACTGATGATCGGAACGTGAAAATCGATTTTGAAAACCGCATGCTCCTTAAAATCTTATTTAGCAAAGATCGTCGCTTTCCCTCCGCTAGTCTTTACGAAATTGCCAAGATCAGTCCCCTTTCCACTCGACATAAGTACCACCTCTGTGTTCTCATACATAAAATATTACTAAATAAAATACTCGGATGTTGAGCCATAAATAAATGTAAAATAGAAAAGGACATATGGATACGAGTTTAGAGTAACTCTCCATCACTGTAACATGATACTATATACAGTCAGAAAGTGCAATAACTAGGCACAAAACTGACAGAGTACTGAGACATTCGACGTCCTGACACCTAACTTTAACACATCTCCGTAGCGCTAACCGACAGCCTTCCAACTTGGAAGGTTCAAGGTTATGGAAAAGACCAAAGAGGGGAAGGCAAGCGCAACGAAAACGAGCAAAAGCTACAGTCCCAACGGAACAAAGAATGTCGATTGTTACTGGACGATGACGAGACCAGTACGATATTTGACAAAGCGGTCTAACTACAATTCGAAGCAGCAAAGCAGCACACCACCCAACTTGGGTGGGTCATAAATAGTCAGTACTCTGTCAGTTTTGTGCCTAGTTATTGCACTTTCTGACTGTATATAGTATCATGTTACAGTGATGGAGAGTTACTCTAAACTCGTATCCATATGTCCTTTTCTATTTTACATAAATAAAATACCCTTGCATATGCAGGCTTATAATTGGTTCTCCGAAACACGGAATACCCGGAACTCACTCAGTCTTCCACGCGCTGCCTCCACCCTATTCACTAGATCCCCGATCTTTGCTGGCTATGTGTTTTGGGCATTACCAACGCAGGCCAAGACCAGCACGTCGATGGATAATTTTGTTGCTAAAATCTCTGCTTAATTATAGGTTTCATGTATATCCTGCTGGTTTGTCTCCTCCTTTGCCTTCTTTGCCTCTTATTTGTATTCTTTTATCTGTTTTACTGCTGTGGTTGGCTTTCACCCTTGTCTTAGTTTTATTGGCCGTCATCATGATGTGCCATGAGATAATGATATAAACACAAATACAAAAACACACAAAACCAAACCTTGAACAAATTGTCATGTTGCGTGGTGATGTCTGCGGCATTCATACTTTTCATTGCTATTAATAATAATAATAATAATAATTTAAAACGAAGGTACATGTAAGTTATGGGTCGCAAATATCCACGCAAACACACATCCAGTCATAATAAGGCACTTGTCATAAGTATCCGAACGTTTTCGGTCCCTTCTCATCAAGGATTATACAGGGAATGGCTCAAGCTGGAAAGACTAAAACTTATATAGCGTAAAGATAATTAGATAACAACACTCGTGACAAGGTGGAAAATTATCAAGTTTAGCACGACACAAAACTCGAAGGAAAATAATAATAGTGACAACAACATAGTGAGCAAATTAAGTTACATTGTTACCACCTCGACGAGGAGTAACACCAAACAATTGTAGCGACAACACATTTTCTTTCTGTACGCAAAGTTCAGGATCTAACTTACGGATATACAAAGCTTCTAACACAGCCAAATGTAACGCACATCTACCGCGTGACAATATTGAGAAAACATTATCACTGTACAACTAACTCACGACAATGGGGCTGTTAAGTGTGACGTCACGGCCCCTTCGATACGCATAGCAACGGAGAGCACTGGGGACAAACAAAAGTCGCGTCCTCTGGATGGAACCCGAGTTGTGAAGGGCAACAGCATCTAAGGCCGATTCCACACTACGCCGAAAGTGGCTTTGCCTTGAAGGCATAAAGTGGCTTATAAAGTGAAGCTGCATTCACACCTACAAGTGTCGATCGCGGGACTTTGCTTTGAAGGTTAGACTGTGAGGCTTTCCTGTGCTTGATCTAGCAACGGCGGTAGTGGAGAGGCTCTTTGTTGGGCCAAATCCTCGAATATCACCCATTTTCGCGTGCCCAATCTTGAAATTTGACCACGCTAGCGCGCGCTGTGTGGGCGGATTCCAGATCATAGGTCGAATATTTGTCAACCTCGCCAACAGGCATTCCGGTGGCAGTTTTCGTTGTGTATGTCTCGTACAGTCCTTTCGCCTTCGTTTTCATGTTGTCGATTTTGGAATGGACGATCGACGCAGTGTATTGCCTCCTCCCGGAGCTGTTCAGCAAACAAATTCAGCTTGATGGCGATCTCCTCCGGCGTAGCTCCTGCGAACTGTACCGGCCGGAGGTCGCCTCAAATATCCGCTCCAAAGCTCGATCAGCTTGCCCTCAAGCTCCTGGCTAAACATGACCCTACTCCCTAGACAGCTCACAACTCACCACGACTGAAAGATACGACAGGGAACACATTCGGAAAAAATCGAAAGGCTGAAGAAAAGTCAGAAAAGTGTCCTGAAAAGGTAAAAAGTTGCCTTGAAAGAGGGTGCTGGTGTTGCTTTGTAGACAACAAGCACTTTTCACTTTCGCGCGTTTCTCAAAGTGATCACCATGGCAACTTGCCTGAAAAGTGCCTGAAAAATGGCTTTTTAGGCAGGATTTGGTGTAGTGTGGAATCGGCCTAAGGCCGATTCCACACTACGCCGAAAGTGGCTTTGCCTTGAAGGCATAAAGTGGCTTATAAAGTGAAGCTGCATTCACACCTACAAGTGTCGATCACGGGACTTTGCTTTGAAGGTTAGACTGTGAGGCTTTCCCGTGCTTGATGTAGCAACGGCGGTAGTGGAGAGGCTCTTTGTTGGTCCAAATCCTCGAGTATCACCCATTTTCGCGTGCCCAATCTTGAAATTTGACCACGCTAGCGCGCGCTGTGTAGGCGGATTCCAGATCATAGGTCGAATATTTGTCAACCTCGCCAACAGGCATTCCGGTGGCAGTTTTCGTTGTGTATGTCTCGTACAGTCCTTTCGCCTTCGTTTTCATGTTGTCGATTTTGGAATGGACGATCGACGCAGTATAGATTGCCTCCTCCCGGAGCTGTTCAGCAAACAAAATCAGCTTGATGGCGATCTCCTCCGGCGTAGCTCCTGCGAACTGTACCGCCCGGAGGTCGCCTCAAATGTCCGCTCCAAAGCTCGATCAGCTTGCACTCAAGCTCCTGGCTAAACATGACCCTAGGCATTGTTGACAGCCCACAACTCACCACAACTGAAAGATACGACAGGGAACACATTCGGAAAAAAATCGAAAGGCTGAAGAAAAGTCAGAAAAGTGTCCTGTAAAGGTAAAAAGTTGCCTTGAAAGAGGGTGCTGGTGTTGCTTTGTAGACAACAAGCACTTTTCACTTTCGCGCGTTTCTCAAAGTGATCGCCATGGCAACTTGCCTGAAAAGTGCCTGAAAAATGGCTTTTTAGGCAGGATTTGGTGTAGTGTGGAATCGGCCTAAATGACTGGAGAGAGAGCAGTTTTTCTTTGCTTTTTCGTCAAGCGATTGTTGTCGCTCTTTACTCCTTGTTCTTTCCTCTACAAATCTCCTGTAGTCGTCGAGGGCCTTCATAATGGCTGTGAAATTGGCTGCCCACTGTAAAACTCCGTGTTTGAGAGTGCTTTGAAGATTCTTCGCCTCCTGATGGATCAAAGTACGAGCGCTCCCTGTGGATTCGATTATATGTAGGTGAGTTGTTCAAGAAATCAGTGTCTTCTTTCTGTCTCTGCCCTCACGCTGGCACAATATCAGCTTCTATATCCATGACAGCCCGCACCTCCCGTAGACTGCATGACTTAGCTGTATTCTCGCCATCCGTGGTGATTGAAGACCCATGGAAGAAGTTGTTCAGAATGATGTCCTGAGAATATAAAATAAAATAATTCCAGGGAATTGTTACAGGGTATTTTGGAAGGATGGAGAGAGAGAGAGAGAGAGCACTGTTTGAAGTGTTTGTCTCACTGTAATTACTCCAGATTATTGAATGGTGTATGATCTACTCGATATTTTCCGCAATGGTTTTTCCTGATTTGCGGGATCTCTTCTTTTGCTGTTTGCGTGTTTACAGGAAGTGACTGTCTGGTGTATCTGCACCAGATCCTGGCGAAATGAAGTCAGATGCAGAGGCAGGGTCGTCCAGTGATGCAACACTGCCGTTCTATGTGCAACGTCACCGCTAATTCCCCCGGCGAAAACACAAACACGTGAAGAGACTACAGTATTGACCGTTCTGGTAATGAATCGTGACTGCTCGGACAGTCGATAATCGAAACACAGAGCACCAGCGTGATGTTTTCATATTGGGAACCACACACCAGCTCAATTCTCAAGCCCAAAAATTGATTAATACAAAACACAGAGCGACGCAACAAGAGATCATCCGGCAACCAAACCAACCTGGGTCTGATGCACTGAATAGTCCTGAAATACGCAGGCCAGACAAAGCAGTGCAAGCACATACTGTTACAAGGTACATGCATTGCAGAACAAAGTGTAACCAAAGATACACAGGGTTTAATATAGCTGCACACTCGTGCATGTGCTCGCTCAGCCCAAGAACACGCAGGATGATAGAAATAATCCGGGGAGAACACGCTAATGTCATGACCGGGGAGTGGGCCAGACATACTCTCAGGATTCTACAATTCCAGGTTCTTTACGGAAATATACCAGGAGTCCAGATACCCATTCCTCACCCTCACCACACAAGAAGACCAAAGCTTCACTCTAGGACCAAGCTCAAACAACAGAGAAGCAACAAGAACAACAACAACCAGCGATCGATGCAAAGCATCGAGCTATATACTACAAGACCTAGTAGCGTGCATGGCGCGGAGCGAGCGAGTAGCCAGCAAAGCATGAATAGTGATAGGTTTCACAACACTATTGATCGACACATCGCCGCCATGGCAAACACTTCATAAAGACACATGTATAAGCAGACGGAATACAATACAGATAATGACATTGTAGCAACACACGGACACGACACTAGCACCGAAGTAAGCATCAAGACGTAAATAGTGCAGCTCTGAAAAAGTAAAAACTACATTGACATGTACATTGGTGTGCCGAGTAGTATCATCCTTGATCACCCATCCAACCAAGACGTTATCAGGTCCGAGACGCCGAGATCCCACGCCGAATGTGAAGTGCATCTAGCCTTGAACCTGTTGCACAAGGCACACACATATGACAAAAAATGACATCCACTCCGATTATTTCCAGAGGGTAATCATAACAGAACACAGAAATGAAACCACGGGCTCAACAAAGTAAACGCAAAGGAAATTAGTTAAAATAATCCATGAAGTGCTATTTTAATTCCAGCGCTGACTGCAGTGTGGCGTCATGGCCCGATACCCGCTGAGCATAGACACAAACTCCATTTGACAGGGGCACGACATACTATTTTGGAATAAAGTCACAGGGGCGTAGCACCCGCTACGACTGGTACGACCATGGCCGCACCACTTTTCGAAAAGTGTGGTCCGTCTGGAACGTGCAAAACCATAATAAAAAATCAGGATCCATCGATATTTGCATATGCGCATCAGACCTTTTTCTAGACTCGTACTCGTAGATCTGTTATGCATCTGCAGTCGTACTGAGTACTGTACTCGACTGCACACTGTTGGTTGGCGACTAGTTGGTTTGGAGGTGACAGCGTTGCGAATGACCGAGGGTCCTCGACGTCTGTCTCACCGTCCAGGAGCGACACTGACTCACGCTGCTGTCTGGTGCTCACGAGGTGTTTGTCGCGCTGAAGACGGAGCGTCTCTGTAAGTTTGTATCCCTGGTGATGGTTGTGCCTGGAGAACACTATATAAGTGGTGCTCTTCAGGCACAATCTTCCTCAGCCTACTCAAGCTCAACTGATGAGGGGTGAATTCCCCGAAACACTGTGTATTGAGCAGGGAGTGGTGCTTTCTTGCAGGTTTGCCGAGTCGAAGGTTCGATGGACTTCTCGTGTGCTCTGGATGGCAGTCGTGAGTCAGTCAAGTGTCAAGTAAAGTCGGCGGAATAGCGCGAGCTCCGGTGTGGGGAGCAAACCCTTTTCTTACAAATCATCGCCGAGGTCGCAACCACTACTTAATAATAATAATAATAATAATAATAATATTTTTTCTTCAGACTTTTCCCGTTTGTCTCTTTCCCTCAAACCAGTTAAAATAATAATAATAATAATAATAATAATATTAACTGGTTTTGAGGGAAAGAGACAAACGGGAAAAGTCTGAAGAAAAAATTGACTGTCACCACCAGGACTCGAACCAGGGACCCTCGCTTGTAGCCAGCGATGCTCTAACCACTGAGCTATGGTGTAGTCGTCATCCAAGCAGAGACCGTTCAACGTTTTCTTCAGACTTCGTAACTCACACTTCCTGTGAATCCACACAGGCGGGTGGGACGCAGCCCTCACTGTACCCACACACTTCACGTACAAACTAGCACGCGGGGAGCCCCAAGTCATAAAATATTAACTGGTTTTGAGGGAAAGAGACAAACGGGAAAAGTCTGAAGAAAAAATTGACTGTCACCACCAGGACTCGAACCAGGGACCCTCGCTTGTAGCCAGCGATGCTCTAACCACTGAGCTATGGTGTAGTCGTCATCCAAGCAGAGACCGTTCAACGTTTTCTTCAGACTTCGTAACTCACACTTCCTGTGAATCCACACAGGCGGGTGGGACGCAGCCCTCACTGTACCCACACACTTCTAATAATAATAATAATAATAATACCACAGCACGCATACAAAGGCCAAAGAACAATGCATGAGAATACACTGAAATTAAGCCAAGTCCGCTTCTGTCTCCAGTCAACAAAAACCTCATCCATAAACAATGTCTGATCTCCATTTCGACTTGTCTGCAGCAAATGCTCGTGCTCCTTCTAGGTCGCTGGCATTCTTCAAAGGAATGTCGTGCCCAGCCAGGTCCTTCATGATGGTGGTAGGGAGAGTAGCCGCGGGACGGCCCCTTCGTCCACGCGACCCCGCTTGAAAATAGCAGGACATCGCAAGGCAAGGGGGTGACTGCTCACTCATCCTCAGCACATATGTACATGGCCAGTGAGGCTACGACGTCGCTTGGCAACAAGCTCCGACAGTGGCTGCGAGCCACATCTGGAATACAGATCATCATTCGTAATTCTGTCTGGATATCGCACTCCCACCAGGTTTCTGAGCTGTCGGCGGTGAAAACAGTCCAGTCGCTGAAAGACTGCCTGGGTTACTCCCCAAGTCTCACAGTTGTAAAGGAGGACAGGCAGCACAAGCGAGCTGAACAGCTTGAGCCATCCGTTTTTTGCTCATTTACTTTTAGGTTCCAAGATTGCAGTGTCGAGGATATGATGGGTAGTGATTCCTCGAGCCAAGGTTTACTGGTAGAGTAGAACGTTATGTCATCAGCGTACCCGGTTTCTGGAGGGATGCCTCCATCAGTTATATGTCGCTGTGGGAGTCTTGGGCGACATTCTTGCAGGGCGGCTTCAAGGTAACAGACGAACAGCACGTAGACTGCCCCCCTGGGGCGTGCCGATGGTGGTATGGAATGCCTTGGAAGTGGAGCTGCACATACGAACATATGGATTATATCGGCTATAGTATTATACCGGCTATAGTGATATACGGCTATAGTAATATACCTGCTATAGTAATCTGAGAGGCCATCAACATCAAGGATGATTGAAGGCCTCTTTTACGGGCAAAGCAAAGCACAATCATCACCATGTATCAGTACTATGAGTAGTTAAACCCAACACGAATGAAAAATGTGAAATGGAATAAAAACAATATAATCAACATCAAGGAGCGATCCCCGGAAATTATTATTATTATTATTATTATTAACTGGTTTGAGGGAAATTATTATTATTATTATTTGAAACTCGGGTATTGAGCCAATAATAAAAGTAGAAAGGAAAAGGACATAATGGAAACGAGCTAAGAGTAACTCTCCACCACTGTAACTAGATGCTATATACAGTCAGAAAAGTGCAACAACTAGGCACAAAACTGACAGAGTACTGAGACATTCGACGTCCTGACACCTAGCTTCAACACATCTCCGTAGTTGGAAGGCTGTCGGCTGTCGGTTAGCGCTACGGAGATGTGTTGAAGCTAGGTGTCAGGACGTCGAATGTCTCAGTACTCTGTCAGTTTTGTGCCTAGTTGTTGCACTTTTCTGACTGTATATAGTATCTAGTTACAGTGGTGGAGAGTTACTCTTAACTCGTTTCCATATGTCCTTTTCCTTTCTACTATTATTATTATTATTATTATTATTTGAGGGATTCCCCAAAGGCCGAAGCCTAAATCAAGGGGGTCTCCGAGAATAAATATACGTGTACAATACGTGTACAATAGGGTGCAATTTTTAAAAGGAAGATCATATTAAGATAAAAAAGATTAATGTGAAGAGGTTAATTTAGAAGTCTGAGTAGAAGCAAGCGAAAAGGGTACTGGTAAAGAAGGGGGGTAATCAGGAAGTGAGAAAACCTCGAGGATGGAATCTATACCTGTGGAAATGGGACTTAACGTGCCGGCTAAATACACCATGGGTTTCAGATATCCTAATCTCGGTAGGCAGGGAGTTCCAAAATCAACAACAACAGGGGCTGGAACCTGCTATAACACCACCGATGCGGCAATATTATTATTATTAGCTTCTAGCATGCATTCTGGGTGATACACTCGGCACATGTGTGTGGGCAATGCATGCCTTCCCGTACCTTGGCTACCACTTTTATGGAGTATGCTCTTCTTCTATTTTTACTTCCACATTCTACCATGGCCTACACAATCTTTCTTAGTCAGTGTGTGTGGGGGGGGGGGCAAGATGGAGACGTTGAATCGGAGCTGCCACGCAGAATTGCGTACAGGCACTGGATCAGCGAGAAAGAGGCTAAGCAAAAGAACGAGAATAGGGAAGACTAAATGAAACGCCGTCGTGAAACATGCCGTACTGAGGTGATTCGGGAGCTCTAGGGAGAAAGGGAGACAGAAAGGTAGAGTTCAGGTTGAGGTAGAGTTGAAGCTGATCGTTGTGAAACTGGAGAATAGATCAGCGTGAAAATTAGCCATGGAACGATGTCGTCCACTACCAATCCTGGCGCATCAGATGGTGACGTATGTGTGACTTGAAGTTCTGCATTCCCTTCGTTGCAGGAAGCTCAGAGATGACTTGCTCAGGAATATCAAAAAGTATTCTTTCTAGACCAAAGAGTGGTATATTTGATAAAATTTAATGACGATAGACATATTTACGATACTTCTCCAGACGTTTCGTTGTTCTGAACAACATCATCAGTGGATATGCTCAGGAATGTCGTTCCACGCCGCAGTGAGCCGGGCTGTAGGGGAGCCACCTCAGTAGGTAGTATTTCGGTGCTGTCCGAGCAAATGGTCATTACAACTGGAATAGGTAACAAGAAGCTAGTTGTCAGGGGGTTCTAATCTAAGAATAGGTGCAGGCGCTGCAGGTGTTGTTAGCAAGGCTGTCAACTGGGCCCATGGGGTGGGCCCTCAATGCAGTGTAACTTGCACACGTAAGCAAGCCCTGACACTGCTCCCCTGAACTGCAGGCTCTGAGGAGTCGTGCCAGTACAGGTCCGATTATCCGCATTGCCTTCTCCTGCACCCTGTCATAGCGTTCCAGGTGGGATTGGGCTGCACACATGGTTACGTGGGGAGTATACTCTAAGATGGACCGAATTAAGCCAAGGAGCACGGCGCAAGAATTCCAGGCGCTGGCTGGCCTTGACAGCCATGGCATGGATGTGGCGCTGGAACCCAAGTTTGGAGTCGAATTTGATTTCCAGCAGCTTCGTGTTGACAGTTAATTAACTTCCAGTCCAGCAAGTGCTGCTGTCCCTCATGACGTCATGTAACGAGTTGTAGCTTACTTGCATGCATTCACCTCGTACCGGTTAGCGAACGTGATCACGTGACTCAACCAGCATCAGCCAGATTCAGCCTCCGTGTCCGTGACACATGCTGGGAGGTCGGCAATACGGTACGCGGTGTACGGAGCAACATCAGCTGACACCACGCACGCAGCACATCTACCAACGACTCGTAATTGAAGATTCCGCAAGGACTGCTTACAGTCTGATGTGGAATCTGAGTTACAAGAGGAGTGGAGGCAGAGAATGTGACAGTGTGTTTGGCCTAATTCGCTCCTAAAACCATAGCAATTCAAAGAAAATTTTCACACTCCGCCACCATATTACTCCCGAACTCCAGACCTTCTTTGGCCTTTTTCGGAGCTCTTGACTTACATGTATTTGACAGTGTGGGGGGAGGGCATAAGTCTATTCACAGACATCACTGACAACTGGGAGGGAACACACTGTCACATTCTCTGCCTCCACTCCTCGTGTAACTCAGATTCCACAGCAGACTGCAAGCAGTCCTTGCGGAATCTTCAATTACACTTCGGAGCTCCGGCTTCGAATGTGACAGTGTGATGTTCAAAGTGATATACCCAGAGCACACTGACCCTGATGGAACCCAACCTGCGTTGGCCATTAGGCCACCCTTTGTTAATTCATTGTTTAACGTCCTTTTTTCGCGAAAAGGTACGCGGGAGGGCGGAAAAAAAACAAAAGCCCATTCCAAAAACTGGAAACCCCAATCAAACATTTTGACCAGTAAAGCATGTTATAATATACAATATATCTGGGTCTAACGGCACTTGCAGGCATAGAACAACACTCTTTGATGGTACATTGGAGCACATGCCTGATGAATCCAACAAAACAGGTACATAGCATGGAGTTAGCATGTCATGAATTCATTACATCTGGATTTTTACTAGGACACACACCGTACGATATTTAAAAGCCAACAAAAAAAGAAAAAGAACACAAGACAAAGGCATGCCCGGGAGGCAAGATTATAAGTTTAAGGTCATGATCGGCACACTGTGAAACTACACAATCATGTATTTACAACTTCGCATATTATTGGTACTACTACTTTCTTGTTTTTTTTTCCGGTCGGAGGCAAAAAGGTACGCGGGCGCGGACGATAAACAACGAAAAAAGAAAGGGTGGCCTTAGCCTGATTAGGTACAACAGACAACAAGTCTACAAGACAGTGCTATATTTATATACTAGTAACTACACAGGACTCTAATGGAAAACAGAACGGGTCATACCAGGAATGGTCCAAACTTGCATAAAGACCAAAGCAGAGGAAAGCGCGACAACTGAGCCAAAGTTGTCCGCAGAGCAAATATTGCACGAAAGTGAGCCAGAGAGAGAGCTAGAGTGAACAGAGTCATGAATGACGAGAGTCATGATGAGAGGTTATCTCATTGCCAGACGAGAGGGCAGCATCCGTGAACAGCTGTGAACTGGGACGATAATAGTGCTCAATGAAAGTATGCTGACCACTCCAATCAGCTGCGGCGAGTACCTCAGCCATCGTGACACAGCCACGGTAGCCGCCGTTGTGGAAGCACCACGAGTTGAATGCGCTGTAAATGTGCTCGAGATGCCAGCTGCCTTGAGCACGGTCTTTAGCCAGCGATCAAGCGTAGCAGAGCTGACAACCTGATGAGGAGGGTGAGTTGATACAAAGAGCCCAGTGTCAGCAGCAGACCACAAAGAAATAGTGCGGGACAAATACTCATCCAGACAGACCACTGGGCAGAGTGTAGACGCCTGTGCAAACGGAGGCAGCACAAAACTCTTTTGGTGCAGAGCCTACCCTTTGGGTCTTAGTGGGGCGTGTCAAGATGAACTGCACGCCATCCGGCTTCCTACGCATACTCTGTATGGAGAGTGCATGCAACGTCGAGACTCTTGGGGCTCTGGCCAGGGCGATGGGCATCACCAGCTTCTCAGACAGCTGGCCAAGCGAGACAGATTGATTATCAAGACTGGCAAGGTATTGCAGGACAGATGCAACCCACCAGGTCTCACTGTAGCGCGGTTGCGGAGGGCGCTCGTTAAAGCCACCGGCCATGACGCGCCGAACTGTAGGGGACTGGCCAATGGGCAACTCATCTGCACGTACCGGTAACGTGGACGAAAGTGCTGAACGATAGACATTCAGTGTTTCGATACTGCTTGCCGCTCTCGAATTGGGAAGCTAGAAAGTTGGCTACCCGCACTTCATCAGCTTCCAAGGGATCAAGCGATTCCCGCTGACACCAGCGAATCCAGATGTTCCAGGCCGACTCGTAGCTGGACTGGGTTGATGAGCGCCACGATGAAACCCATAGACGGGAAGCGTGTGCTGAAAGGCCGCGACTTCGTGCGGCCTCCCGGATAGTGGCCAGACGGCTAGTTGCAGCCGGTTGGCCTCCATCGGATGTGATTCGCCGAATGGACCCAACACGGGATCCTGTATCTCCGGCAGCCGCCACTCCGTAACATGGACAACAGCTGAGGATAATAAGCCTGACCCTTCCATGCTGGTGCTACTAGTACGGCATTGGCAATTTGGTGGTACTGGATGAACTGGAGACAACGGCTGACTAATGCTATCGGGGGAAAGAGATAGCCGTCCTCCCACATGTGGCTGGGCAGCGAAAGCGCATCCACTGCTACTGCGTCCGGGTCCGGATACCAGCTGACAAACTGGGGAAGTTGGCTGTTGTGTCTCGATGCGAACAAATCGCAGAGAAGTGGACCCTCGTGCGTCACAATCAAGTGAAACAGGTCGCTGTCCAGCTTCCAATCGCTGCTGTCCACCAGTAGATGACGGGAGAGGTAATCTGCGGTCGTGTTGCTGGCACCCGGCACATGCACTGCAACCAGGAACAGCCGACGAGCATACGGCCCAATCCCAGATCTCCCTCGCCAACTGGCACACCAGGAACGAGTGTGTGCCCCCTTGCCGATTGATATACGCTACGGCCGTGGTGTTGTTGATCTCCAGACGGAGCGTTAGATCTGTCAGGTCGGGACACAGCGTCTTCAGCCCCAGAAAGACCGCTTTCAACTCTTTCCAGTTGATGTGCCGATCGTCGTGGATTGTCCAAGGGCCGCCTGTGACTTGGCCGTTGCACGTCGCACCCCAACCATGGTTGGATGCATCGGTGGTCAGAGTCAGGGAGGGCGGTGCGATCTGAACTGGCCTGCACCGTTGTGCTGGAGTCAGGTGAATCCACCATGAGAGGTCGTCTTGGGCATCGTCCAGTAAGGCAATGATCTCCTGTTCGTCCGTTATCTGGTTCTGAACAAACTGCAACATCCGGGACCTCGCTTGCGCTAGTGGTACCGCCTTTGTCGCGTCTTGCATCTTCCCTAGCAAATGCTGTAGTGCCAAGAGGCTGGCAGTGCCTTTGTTCAGCATTTGGCGACAGTCCTTGCGTATGCCCTCGTACTTCCGATCTGGAAGGTGAAACTCCATGGACAGCGAGTTGACTGTTATGCCGAGGAACTCCAGAGATTGCACTGGCGTCAGGATCGATTTGTCCCTGGAGATGATGAAGGGCCAGGTGCTCCAACAGAAATGCTGCTGCGTTCACCGATTGCTTGGCTGCCTCTGCTGTGGCAGCTATGAACAACCAGTCGTCCAGATACACCACTAGGAGGATTCCCAGAGATCTGAGAAATGCTGCCACCCGTGCCAGGATCTTGGTGAAAGTGCGGGGGGCATCCGAGAGCCCGAACGGCAAGCATCGGTATTGCCATGTCTCTTCCCGCCAGCGAAAACGGAGCCATCTTCGGCTGTACGGGTGGATGCGGATAGAATGGAACGCATCCTTGAGGTTAATTTTTTGGGCGTGTTCTCTGCAGTGTAAGCCGCACTTTAAAAGCACTCGCAAATTGGCAATTCACCCCCCCCCCCCCAAAAAAAAGTCAGTGTGGCTTTTTAAAAACTTTATACTCGTACTATGGTCAAATGAACGGTGATAAACCGGAGTACAATGTAGGTGTGCGTATTTCGTGACAAACAATTTGGGCGACGATTATACTCCAGTGTTGAACAAGCACCGCATTCTCCGGAGTACTTGTACTCCGGAGAATGCGGTGCTTGTTCAACATGCAGCACTTCTACTTCTATTATCATAAAGTTCGGCGTGCCAGCTCTCTCGTCATCTGCGTCGAAGTGTAAGAGCAGTATAGTAGTCTGCTGAGTCTGCAGACTTTGAGCCTTCGCTTACGCTGAACAGCTTGGGTCACACCGATATATACAACAATAACTGCTCCTCAATGTCACACACGCACGCGCGCGCGCACACACACACACACTCGCACACGCACACACACGCACACACACACACACACACACACACACACAAATGCGCACGCACATACACACACACACACACTTCCTTCCTTTGTCCACTGCCATGACTGGCTACGCGGCCCCGTATAAGGAGCATACCAGGAGACGTGTTGTCCACTGGGTGGGGAACGCCAGACTCAGCGCGTGCGCGCGCGCGCGGGCTACACACACACGCACACCATTTGACTATTTGACGCCCATCGCCGGAGGCGATGATAGCGATGCTACAGCAGAAGCCATAGCAATTTGTGCTGGGATTGCATCATTCAACAGCTTGCAAGGCTGAAGAATTGACCGCCACTATTCACGCCCGCCCGCCCGCACACACGCACGCATGCACACACACAAACACATACACACACACACACACACACACACCACACACACACACACACACACACACACACACACAGGCGTTATTATGCCTGACCGCATCATGGCTAATCCGAGTACTGTAATCAATGCCAAGTAAATAGCGAAATTAAAAATAATTCAAATTATACACCGGCTGAAAAAATCGTACCCGGTGACGAAATCACTGCTGTTGAGTGAGATCACTGAGATGACATCGATGACCTCATCGTTCTTCTCATGCAAGGCATGTGTACGTATCGGGTTGATGTGCCAGATGGCATCCGCAGCATTGGCAAATTCCCGGAGGCAATACGGCAACCGCTTGCACACACATGTCTCATGACAATCGTATCATGATGATGTCATGATGATGTTATACGCACTCAATCGTGATGACGATGTCATACGTACATGATCATATGATGATGATGATGACGTCATACACACTCAATCGTATAATGATGACGATGTCATATGCACATGATCACACGATGATGATGCCATACGCACATGATCATAATTATCACTATGATGATGTCATACGCGATGAAAGAGACCACGCGCTACAGAGCTGTGCTGCCAAGGGGCAACCTGTGTGTGCTTGTTGCACGGACCGTTGGTCTGAAAGGTAGGGTCAGCTGACCTTGATGGGTTCTTAAAGTGACCTTGATTCAAACGGAGGTAGAGTTTGAAGACCGTTGCTAAGATAGTTTCAATTTGGAGACTCCACCGATTAAGGCCAAGGCCCGTGGAGAATCCATGAAATACAATACAAACTTGACTCGATCTGATCGGAGATTGAGTTTGAATACCGCGATTACATGAATCTTCTCTGCAAACTGAATATCCGGTGCTTGTTTTTTCCAGGATGGAGTGAACCTGTCCGTGTCTCTCAGCTACTCGGCGCGTCATCACTGGTCACTGTTGACGATGTCGCTGCACCAGGACAGGAGTAGCGCAGACGCCAGTGTTGGTAGGACTGCGACGGGACGGCGGCGGACGAGCGGCGAGCGGGATCGCGTTCCGTTTCCGCGGCGATCGGCAGCTCAAACGTTATCTCCTGGAATACGACGCTGCGCGAAACCTTGCAGCACAAAACAACGGGCAAGGGCAACAAAAATGACAACAACAAAAAAACGAGTTACAACAAAACAATCAAGAATATTCATTAGTTTGCGAGAAAGTTGCAAACAGGAACAATCAGAAGAAACAACTGACTGTCACCACCAGGACTCGAACCAGGAACCCTCGCTATAGACCAGGGATACTCTACCACTAAGCTATGGTGTAGTCGTCATGCAAGCAGCGACCGTTCAACATTTTCTTCAGCAATCAAAACTGTGAAACAATACTGTGACCGCCTAAACTTTGGCGACGAATAAATTTAGCGATGTTATGTTGCCGACGTTTTAGCGACCACTAATTTTAGCGATAGAAGAATTCAGGCGGCAGCGACTATTCGGGTAATGCGAGCAGACGGAGTACATCTACAGTATGTGTACTGGCAAAGGAAGAAAAAAAAAGCGCTCAGAAGAAAGGTAACTGAGTCACTGCGCAGTAACACAATAACACAGATAGGGACGCGCATGTATCTGATCATTCTGATGGTATAGTTACGTCCTAATATGTATAACCCATAACCATTGAATGATTCTGTTCGTAGGGGCGTCATGTGTGTCATAACTTTTAAGGCAGCAGCATAAAAAAAAAATAATAATAAAAGTAGAAAGGAAAAGGACATATGGAAACGAGTTAAGAGTAACTCTCCACCACTGTAACTAGATACTATATACAGTCAGAAAGTGCAACAACTAGGCACAAAACTGACAGAGTACTGAGACATTCGACGTCCTGACACCTAGCTTCAACACATCTCCGTAGTGCTAACCGACAGCCTTCCAACTTGGAAGGTTCAAGGTTATGGAAATACCAAAGAGGGGAAGGCAAGCGCAACGAAAACGAGCACAAGCTACAGTCCCAACGGAACAAAGAATGTCGATTGTTACTGGACGATGACGAAACCAGTAGGCGATTTGACAAAGCGGTCTAACTACAATTCGAAGCAGCAAAGCAGCACACCACCCAACTTGGCTTCAAAGCCCATTTTCCTTGAACATGTTAATGCTGGGGCGTATTCGCCATGCCAATCTTGGAGACAAACT